>NC_057805.1:454311347-454449866 GCF_018294505.1 Triticum aestivum | reverse complement strand
CGCCCCTCGCACCCCCGCACCCCGCCGCCCCGCCGCCCTCGCCCCGAGCCGCCGGAGCCCCGCCGGAGCACGCCCCGTCGAGGTAGCCGTACCTCGCCTCGTTCGTCGCCGGTTTTTGTTTAAAAAAAACCATTCATTTAAAAAAAACCCTAGATCGGTTTTTTTTCGGTTTTGTTATTTTACGAGCGTTCACCGAACCGTTCGTTTTAACGAACGCGTTCGTCGGTTTTTCTCTGTTAACGAACGTCCGTTCTTTAACCGTTCGTCCGTTTTTCTTTTTCGTCGGATTTTTCTGCGATTATCTCAGATTCGATTTCTGATCGAATCTTCGTTTCTGTTTAACTTCTCGCTCGTTTATCGGAATCAGGCGATTCAAGCGCCTAGAGTTTCGTCTCGAAATTCTCTTTCCGTTTAACCTACTCAAACAAGTTTTTACTACAGTAAAATTTGACCTAGATCCAGATTAGTAAACGAAGCTTGTTTCTTTCGCCGTTTGACTTTCGTTGTTTCTTTCGAGTTGATTCTTTTGCAAACCGGAGTTCTTAAGTTGAACTTTCTGGTTGGATCTTTCATTCGAATTTTACCTGTGCATTAGATGAGTACTGATTGTATGCTTGTTTGTTTGCGATAGAGTACCCGGAGTGTGCCGCTTGTTACTTCAAATCGCTAGGTTTTGCGGATCATCAGCAAGGCAAGTAACACTTTGATCATACCTTCCATACCCAGTTTTTATTGCATTAGATCTATTCCTCAAACAATTGCATGATAAGGACCTGATTAAATTGTGGGAACTGGGAAGTAGTTGAGATAGTACCTATTACCTGTTTTATTATCAAACCCTTGGGAGTTACTTCTACGTTGCTATTATTATTGCCATGCTATGTCCGTAGAAGTGGATTGGGTTTGAGAGATATTCATGACAGATGTGAGATGTTTATTAATGGTTCAACCTAAGGTGGCAACTAAAACTCACATCTGGGTGGATTGAGGCACCTGGAGAACCCAGTGTTGTCTGATTTTATAAGGTCCGCCACCCAGGCTCAAAGGGATCATAAGATTATTCATGCTAGAAACTTCCGTGTGCAGCCACAAGCTATTATGGGCTCTAGCATAGTTGAGTAGGTTACATGATCTCTTGAAGAGGTGGGCTAGCAGATGTAGGGTAAAGTAGGTGTACCGGTCCATCCAGAGTAAAGAGTGATTGTTTCTGAAAGACTGTGTCTCGGTCATCCGTTTCTCAAACACCATGCAGTGCGAGAAATAAAACGGAGGCGATCGAGTCTTGTGGGGAAAAGTGCGCAAACCTCTGTAGAGTGTACAAACTAATCATGGTTAGCCGTGTCCCCGGTTATGGACAACTTGAGTATCTAGTACCTGGATTATCATTTGAATCTCATCACCATCTTACTTTTAATTAATTTTGTTGGGTTACTGATGACACTTAATTGGGATTGAGTTGGAGGTACCTTCTCAATGTTTAACAACCACCATGATAAATAAAATTTATTCCTTTGCAGTAGGGAGAAATTGGCTTTTCGCATAAAACTTACCCATAGAGCTTTCCACCAGCCATATATGCATGTAGTATAGCATTATTACTGTTCATTACTCTCTATGTGTTACTTTGCCAGCATATTCTATGTGCTGACCCGTTTTTGGGCTGCAACGTTTCATGTTGCAGACTTTTCAGACGACGAGTAAGGTGCCTTAGGTCGTGGTCTTATACTCAGTGATGCCGTTGGAGTTGATGGACTCACTTATCTTCCAAGTCTTCCGCTGTTATCGTTATTAGATGGACTTAAGCCATGTTTATCATACTTAATCTCTTTGGAGATATTCGATGTAATAAGTGTGTGATTGCTACTCTGTTATAAATCCTCCATTTGTACTGTGCGTGTCAGCATTACTGATCCAGGGATGACACTGGTGCACAGCAGCACAGACCATTTGAGGTCTGGTCGCTACAGCTAAGAGATCAAGAGATCAATTGTTGTGTCTATGGGGTGCCCCCTGCCCCCGTATATAAAGGAGCAAGGGGGAGGCGGCCGGCCTAGGAGGAGGGCGCGCCAAGGGGGGAGTCCTACTCCTCCTCCTTTCCTTGTTGGAGTAGGAAAAGGGAAGGGAGAAGGAGAAAGAAGGAAGGGGGCGCCCCCCTCCCTAGTCCAATTCGGACTAGTCCATGGGGAGGGGTGCGGCCACCCTTTGGGGCCTTTCTCTCCTTTCCCGTATGGCCCATTAAGGCCCAATACGAATTCCCGTAACTCTCCGGTACTCCGAAAAATACCCGAATCACTCGGAACCTTTCCGATGTCCGAATATAGTCGTCCAATATATCGATCTTTACATCTCGACCATTTCGAGACTCATCGTCAAGTCCCTGATCTCATCCGGGACTCCGAACTCCTTCGGTACATCAAAACACATAAACTCATAATCTAACCGTCATCTAACTTTAAGCGTGCGGACCCTACGGGTTGGAGAACTATGTAGACATGACCGAGACACGTCTCCGGTCAATAACCAATAGCGGAACCTGGATGCTCATATTGGCTCCCACATATTCTACGAAGATCTTTATCGGTCAAACCGCATAACAACATACGTTGTTCCCTTTGTCATCGGTATGTTACTTGCCCGAGATTCGATCGTCGATATCTCAATACCTAATTCAATCTCATTACCGGCACGTCTCTTTACTCGTTTCGTAATACATCATCCCGCAAATAGCTCATTAGTTGCAATGCTTGCAAGGCTTATAGTGATGTGCATTACCGAGTGGGCCCAGAGATACCTCTCCGACAATCGGAGTGACAAATCCTAATCTCGAAATACGCCAACCCAACTAGTACCTTCGGAGACACCTGTAGAGCACCTTTATAATGACCCAGTTACGTTGTGATGTTTGGTAGCACACAAAGTGTTCCTCCGGTAAACGGGAGTTGCATAATCTCATAGTCATAGGAACATGTATAAGTCATGAAGAAAGCAATAGCAACATACTAAACGATCGAGTGCTAAGCTAACGGAATGGGTCAAGTCAATCACATCATTCTCCTAATGACGTGATCCCGTTAATCAAATGACAACTCATGTCTATGGCTAGGAAACATAACCATCTTTGATCAACGAGCTAGTCAAGTAGAGGCATACTAGTGACACTCTGTTTGTCTATGTATTCACACATGTATCAAGTTTCTAGTTAATACAATTCTAGCATGAATAATAAACATCTATCATGATATAAGGAAATAAATAATAACTTTATTATTGCCTCTAGGGCATATTTTCTTTAGTCTCCCACTTGCACTAGAGTCAATAATCTAGTTCACATCGCCATGTGATTTAACATCAATAGTTCACATCACCATGTGATTAACACCCATAGTTCACATCGTCATGTGACCAACACCCAAAGGGTTTACTAGAGTCAGTAATCTAGTCCACATCGCTTATGTGATTAACACCCAAAGAGTACTAAGGTATGATCATGTTTTGCTTGTGAGGTAATTTTAGTCAACCGGTCTGTCACATTCAAATCCGTAAGTATTTTGCAAATTTCTATGTCTACAATGCTCTGCCCGGAGCTACTCTAGCTAATTGCTCCCTCTTTCAATATGTATCTAGACCGAGACTTAGAGTCATCTAGATTAGTGTCAAAACTTGCATCGACGTAACCCTTTACGACGAACCTTTTGTCACTTCCATAATCGAGAAACATATCCTTATTCTAGTAAGGATAATTTTGACCGCTGTCCAGTGATCTACTCCTAGATCACTATTGTACTCCCTTGCCAAAATCAGTGTAGGGTATACAATAGATCTGGTACACAGCATGGCATACTTTATAGAACTTATGGCCGAGGCATAGGGAATGACTTTCATTCTTTTTCTATCTTCTGCCGTGGTCGGGCTTTGAGTCTTACTCAATTTCACACCTTGTAACACAGGCAAGAAACTCTTTCTTTGACTGTTCCATTTTGAACTACTTCAAAATCTTGTTAAGGTATGTACTCATTGAAAAAACTTATCAAGCGTCTTGATCTATCTCTATAGATCTTGATGCTCAATATGTAAGCAGCTTCACCAAGGTCTTTCTTTGAAAAACTCCTTTCAAACACTCCTTTATGCTTTGCAGAATAATTCTACATTATTTCCGATCAAGAATATGTCATTCACATATACTTATCAGAAATGCTGTAGTGCTCCCACTCACTTTCTTGTAAATACAGGCTTCACCGCAAGTCTCTATAAAACTATATGCTTTGATCAACTTATCAAAGCGTATATTCCAACTCCGAGATGCTTGCACCAGTCCATAGATGGATCGCTGGAGTCTGCATATTTTGTTAGCACCTTTAGGATTGACAATACCTTCTGGTTGCATCATATACAACTCTTCTTTAATGAATCCATTAAGGAATGCAGTTTTGTTTATCCATTTGCCAGATTTCATAAAATGCGGCAATTGCTAACATGATTCGGACAGACTTAAGCATCGCTGCGAGTGAGAAAATCTCATCGTATTCAACACTTTGAACTTTGTCAAAAACCTTTTTCCGACAAGTCTAGCTTTGTAGACAGTAACATTACCGTCAGCGGCAGTCTTCTTCTTGAAGATCCATTTATTTTCAATGGCTTGCCGATCATCGGGCAAGTCAACCAAAGTCCATACTTTGTTCTCATACATGGATCCCATCTCGGATTTCATGGCCTCAAGCCATTTTGCGGAATCTGGGCTCACCATCGCTTCTTCATAGTTCGTAGGTTCGTCATGGTCTAGTAACATAACCTCCAGAACAGGATTACCGTACCACTCTGGTGCGGATCTTAATCTGGTTGACCTACGAGGTTCAGTAATAACTTGATCTGAAGTTTCATGATCATTATCATTAACTTCCTCACTAATTGGTGTAGGTGTCGCAGAAACTGGTTTCTGTGATGATCTACTTTCCAATAAGGGAGCAGGTACAGTTACCTCATCAAGTTCTACTTTCCTCCCTCTCACTTCTTTCGAGAGAAACTCCTTCTCTAGAAAGGATCCATTCTTAGCAACGAATGTCTTGCCTTCGGATCTGTGATAGAAGGTGTACCCAACAGTCTCCTTTGGGTATCCTATGAAGACACATTTCTCCGATTTAGGTTCGAGCTTATCAGGTTGAAGTTTCTTCACATAAGCATCGCAACCCCAAACTTTAAGAAACGACAACTTTGGTTTCTTGCCAAACCACAGTTCATAAGATGTCGTCTCAACGGATTTAGATGGTACCCTATTTAACGTGAATGCAGCTGTCTCTAATGCATAACCCCAAAACGATAGTGGTAGATCGGTAAGAGACATCATATATCGCACCATATCTAATAAAGTACGGTTACGATGTTCGGACACACCATTACACCGTGGTGTTCCAGGTGGCGTGAGTAGTGAAACTATTTCACATTGTTTTAACTGAAGGCCAAACTCGTAACTCAAATACTCTTCTCCACGATCAGATCGTAGAAACTTTATTTTCTTGTTACGATGATTTTCCGCTTCACTCTGAAATTATATGAACTTTTCAAATGTTTCAGACTTCTGTTTCATTAAGTAGATATACCCATATCTGCTCAAATCATCTGTGAAGGTCAGAAAATAATGATACCTGCTACGAGCCTCAATATTCATCGGACCACATACATCTGTATGTATGATTTCCAACAAATCTGTTGCTCTCTCCATAGTTCCGGAGAACGGCGTTTTAGTCATCTTGCCCATGAGGCACGGTTCGCAAGCGTCAAGTGATTCCAAAATCCCATCAGTATGGAGTTTCTTGATGTGCTTTACACCAATATGACCTAAACGGCAGTGCCACAAATAAGTTGCACTATCATTATTAACTTTGCATCTTTTGGCTTCATTATTATGAATATGTGTATCACTACGATTGAGATCCAACAAACCATTTTATTGGGTGTATGACCATAGAAGGTTTTATTCATGTTAATAGAACAACAATTATTCTCTAATTTAAATGAATAACCGTATTGCAACAAACATGATCAAATCATATTCATGCTCAACGCAAACACCAAATAACACTTATTTAGTTTCAACACTAATCCCGAAAGTATAGGGAGTGTGCGATGATGATCATATCATTCTTGGAACTACTTCCAACACACATCGCCACCTCGCCTTTTACTAGTCTCTGTTTATTCTACAACTCCCGTTTCGAGTTACTACTCTTAGCAACTGAACCAGTATCAAATACCGAGGGGTTTCTATAAACACTAGTAAAGTACACATCAATAACATGTATATCCAATATACCTTTGTTCACTTTGCCATCCTTCTTATCCACCAAATAGTTGGGGTAGTTTCGCTTCCAGTGACCAGTCCCTTTGCAGTAGAAGCACTTAGTCTCAGGCTTAGGACCAGACTTAGGCTTCTTCACTTGAGCAGCAACTTGCTTGCCGTTCTTCTTGAAGTTCCCCTTCTATCCCTTTGCCCTTTTCTTGAAACTAGTGGTCTTGTTAACCATCAACACTTGATGCTCTTTCTTTGATTTCTACCTTTGTCGATTTCAGCATCGCGAAGAGCTCGGGAATTACTTTCGTCATCCCTTGCATACTATAGTTCATCACGAAGTTCTACTAACTTGGCGATGGTGACTAGAGAATTTTGTCAATCACTATTTTATCTGGAAGATTAACTCCCACTTGATTCAAGCGATTGTAGTACCCAGACAATCTGAGCACATGCTCACTGCTTGAGCTATTCTCCTCTATCTTTTAGCTATAGAACTTCTTGGAGACTTCATATCTCTCAACTCGGGTATTTGCTTGAAATATTAAATTCAACTCCTGGAACATCTCATATGGTCCATGACGTTCAAAACGTCTTTGAAGTCCCGATTCTAAGCCGTTAAGCATGGTGCACTAAACTATCAAGTAGTCATCATATTGAGCTAGCCAAACGTTCATAACGTCTGCATCTGCTCCTGCAATAGGTCTGTCACCTAGCGGTGCATCAAGGACATAATTCTTCTGTGCAGCAATGAGGAAAATACTCAGATCACGGATCCAATCCGCATCTTTGCTACTAACATGTTTCAACATAATTTTCTCTAGGAACATATCAAAAATAAAACAGGGGAGCTAAACACGAGCTATTGATCTACAACATAGATATGCTAATACTACCAGGACTAAGTTCATGATAAATTTAAGTTCAATTAATCATATTACTTAAGAACTCCCACTTAGATAGACATCCCTCTAATCATCTAAGTGATCACGTGATCCAAATCAACTAAACCATAACCGATCATCACGTGAAATGGAGTATTTTTCAATGGTGAACATCACTATGTTGATCATATCTACTATATGATTCACGCTCGACCTTTCGGTCTCAGTGTTCCGAGGCCATAACTGCATATGCTAGGCTCGTCAAGTTTAACCTGAGTATTCTGCGTGTGCAAAACTGGCTTGCACCCGTTGTAGATGGACGTAGAGCTTATCACACCCGATCATCACGTGGTGTCTGGGCACGACGAACTTTGGCAACGGTGCATACTCAGGGAGAACACTTTTATCTTGAAATTTAGTGAGAGATCATCTTATAATGCTACCGTCAATCAAAGCAAGATAAGATGCATAAAAGATAAACATCACATGCAATCAATATAAGTGATATGATATGGCCAAAATCATCTAGTGCTTGTGATCTCCATCTCCGAAGCACCGTCATGATCACCATCGTCACCGGCGCGACACCTTGATCTCCATCGTAGCATCATTTTCGTCTTGCCAACTATTGCTTCTACGATTATCGCTACTGCTTAGCGATAAAGTAAAACAATTACATGGCGATTGCATTGCATACAATAAAGCGACAAGCATATGGCTCCTGCCAGTTGCCGATAACTCGGTTACAAAACATGATCATCTCATACAATAAAATTCAGCATCATGTCTTGACCATATCACATCACAACATGCCCTGCAAAAACAAGTTAGACGTCCTTTACTTTGTTGTTGCAAGTTTTACGTGGCTGCTACGGGCTTAGCAAGAACCGTTCTTACCTACACATCAAAACCACAACGATAGTTTGTTAAGTTGGTGCTGTTTTAACCTTCGCAAGGACCGGGCGTAGCCACACTCGGTTCAACTAAAGTGAGAGAGACAGACACCTGCCAGTCACCTTTAAGCAACGAGTGCTCGCAACGGTGAAACCAGTCTCGCGTAAGCGTACGCGTAATGTCGGTCCGGGCCGCTTCATCTCACAATACCACCGAACCAAAGTATGACATGCTGGTAAGCAGTATGACTTATATCGCCCACAACTCACTTGTGTTCTACTCGTGCATATAACATCAACGCATAAAACTAGGCTCGGATGCCACTGTTGGGGAACGTAGCAATTTCAAAATTTCCTACGCACACGCAAGATCATGGTGATGCATAGCAACGAGAGGGGAGAGTGTTGTCCACATACCATCGTAGACCGAAAGCGGAAGCGTTAACACAACGCGGTTGATGTAGTCGTACGTCTTCACGATCCGACCGATCAAGTACCGAACGCACGGCACCTCCGAGTTCAGCACACGTTCAGCTCGATGACGTCCCTCGAACTCCGATCCAGCCGAGTGTTGAGGAAGAGTTTCGTCAGCACGACGGCGTGGTGACGATGATGATGTTCTACCGACGCAGGGCTTCGCCTAAGCACCACTACGATATTATCGAGGTGGATTATGGTGGAGGGGGGCACCGCACACGGCTAAGAGATCAAGAGATCAATTGTTGTGTCTATGGGGTGCCCCATGCCCCCGTATATAAAGGAGCAAGGGGGGAGGCGGCCGGCCTAGGAGGAGGGCGCGCCAAGGGGGGAGTCCTACTCCCACCGGGAGTAGGACTCCTCCTTTCCTTGTTGGAGTAGGAAAAGGGAAGGGAGAAGGAGAAAGAAGGAAGGGGGCGCCCCCCTCCCTAGTCCAATTCGGACTAGTCCATGGGGAGGGGTGCGGCCACCCTTTGGGGCCTTTCTCTCCTTTCCCGTATGGCCCATTAAGGCCCAATACGAATTCCCGTAACTCTCCGGTACTCCGAAAAATACCCGAATCACTCGGAACCTTTCCGATGTCCGAATATAGTCGCCCAATATATCGATCTTTACGTCTCAACCATTTCGAGACTCCTCGTCAAGTCCCTGATCTCATCCGGGACTCCGAACTCCTTAGATACATCAAAACACATAAACTCATAATATAACCGTCATCTAACTTTAAGCGTGTGGACCCTACGGGTTGGAGAACTATGTAGACATGACCGAGACACGTCTCTGGTCAATAACCAATAGCGGAACCTGGATGCTCATATTGGCTCCCACATATTCTACGAAGATCTTTATCGGTCAAACCGCATAACAACATACGTTGTTCCCTTTGTCATCGGTATGTTACTTGCCCGAGATTCGATCATCGGTATCTCAATACCTAGTTCAATCTCGTTACCGGCAAGTCTCTTTACTCGTTCCGTAATACATCATCCCGCAACTAGCTCATTAGTTGCAATTCTTGCAAGGCTTATAGTGATGTGCATTACCGAGTGGGCCCAGAGATACCTCTCCGACAATCGGAGTGACAAATCCTAATCTTGAAATACGCCAACCCAACAAGTACCTTCGGAGACACCTGTATAGCACCTTTATAATCACCCAGTTACGTTGTGACGTTTGGTAGCACACAAAGTGTTCCTCCGGTAAACGGGAGTTGCATAATCTCATAGTCATAGGAACATGTATAAGTCATGAAGAAAGCAATAGCAACATACTAAACGATCGAGTGCTAAGCTAACGGAATGGGTCAAGTCAATCACATCATTCTCCTAATGATGTGATCCCGTTAATAAATGACAAATCATGTCTATGGCTAGGAAACATAACCATCTTTGATCAACGAGCTAGTCAAGTAGAGGCATACTAGTGACACTCTGTTTGTCTATGTATTCACACATGTATCAAGTTTCCAGTTAATACAATTCTAGCATGAATAATAAACATTTATCATGATATAAGGAAATAAATAATAACTTTATTATTGCCTCTAGGGCATATTTCCTTCAGGGGCATGCGTAGTAGTACTTTGCTTTGAGGGCTAATAAACTTTTGCAATAAGTATATGAGTTCTTTATGACTAATGTGAGTCCATGGATTGTACGCACTCTTACCTTTTTGCAATTTGCTAGCCTCTACGGTACCGTGCATTGCCCTTTCTCACATCGAGACGTGGTGCAAACTTCGCAGGTGCATCCCAACCCCGTGATATGATACGCTCTATCACACATAATCCTTATTATATCTTCCTCAAAACGGCCACCTTACCTACCTATTATGGCTTTTCCATGGCCATTTCGAGATATATTTCCATGCAACTTCCACCGCTTCCGTTTGATGAGTTGAGCATTCATTGTCATATTGCTTTGCATGATCATATAACTGACATACTAGTTGTGGCTCAGCCACCGTTCATCATTTTTCATACATGTTACGCTAGATCATTGCACATCCTGGTAAATGCCAGAGGCATTCATATAGAGTCATACTTTGTCATAGGTATCGAGTTGTAATTTCTATTTCTTTTGAGTTATAAGTAAATAGAAGTGTGATGATCATCATTATTCATTTTTAGAGCAGTGCCCAGTGAGGAAAGGATGATGGGGACTATGATTCCCCCACAAGTCGGGATGAGACTCCGGACAGTGAGAGAAAAAAAAGAAAAAAAAGAAAGGAAAAGAAAGAAAGAAAAAAAAGAAATAAACAAAGAGAGAAGGGGCATTATTAGTATCCTTTACCACACTTGTGCTTCAAAGTAGCACCATGTTTTTCATATGGAGAGTCTCCTATTTTCTCACTTTCATATACTAGTTGGAATTTTTATTATAGGATTAGAAGCACACCTACTTAGTTTGCATATTGAGATTTTGTACACTTATAGGTCTTAGTGCATTCATTACATGGCAATCCCTACTCCTCGCATTGATATCAATTAATGGGCATCTCCATAGCCCGTTGGTTAGCTGCATCGACGTGAGACTTTCTTACTTTTTGTCTTCTCTATATTTACCCCTATCATCATACTCTATTCCACTCGTAGTGCTATATCCATGGCTTGCGCTCATGTATTGCGTGAGGGTTGAAAAAGCTGAAGCATGTTAAAAAGTATGAACCAATTGCTCGGCTTGTCATCGGGGTTGTGCATGATAAATACTTTGTGTTAAGATGACATAGCATTACAAGACTATATGATTTTGTAGGGATAGCATGTCTTTCAAAGTATCAACGCTAAAGAAAGCTATCCCTGCAAAATCATATAGTCTTGTCATGCTCTTTCTTCTTAACACAAAGTATTTATCATGCACAACCCCGATGACAAGCCGAGCAATTGGTTCATACTTTTTAGCGCGCTTCAGCTTTTTCAACCCTCACGCAATACATGAGCGCAAGCCATGGATATAGCACTACAGGTGCAATAGAGTATGATGATAGGGGTAAATATAAAGAAGACAAAAAGAAAGAAAGTCTCACATCAACGCGGATAACCAATGGGCTATGGAGATGCCCATCAATTGATATCAATGCGAGGAGTAGGGATTGCCATGCAACGAATGCACTAAGAGCTATAAGTGTATGAAAGCTCAATATGAAAACTAAGTGGGTGTGCATCTAATCCTATAATGAAAAATTCCAACTAGTTTATAAAAGTGACAACATAGGAGACTATCCATATGAAAAACATGGTGCTACTTTGAAGCACAAGTGTGATAAAGGATACTAACAATGCCCCTTCTCTCTTTGTTTTTTTTCTTTTTTTCTTTCTTTTCCCTTTTTCTTTTCTTTTCTTTTTCTTTTTTTTCTTCTTTCATTGTCCGGAGTCTCATCCCGACTTGTGGGGGAATCATAGTATCCATCATCCTTTCCTCACTGGGGCACTGCTCTAAAAAATGAATAATGATGATCATCACACTTCTATTTACTTATAACTCAAAAGAAATAAAAATTACAACTCAATACCTATGACAAAGTATTACTCTATACGAATGCCTCTAGCATGTACAAGGATGTGCAATGATCTAGTGTTACATGTATGGAAAATGATGAACGGTGGCTGAGCCACAACTACTATGTCAGCTATATGATCATGCAAAGCAATAGGACAATGAATGCTCAAGTCATCAAACGGAAGCGGTGGAAGTTGCATGGCAATATATCTTGGAATGGCCATGGAAAAGCCATAATAGGTAGGTATGGTGGCTTTTTTGAGGAAGATATAATAAGGCTTATGTGTGATAGAGTGTATCATATCACGGGTTTGGATGCACCTGCGAAGTTTGCACCGACTCTCGAGGTGAGAAAGGGCAATGCACGGTACCGTAGAGGCTAGCAAATTGCGAAAAGGTAAGAGTGTGTATAATCCATGGACTCATATTAGTCATAAAGAACTCATATACTTATTGCAAAAGTTTATTAGCCCTCGAAGCAAAGTACTACTACGCATGCCCCTAGGGGGATAGATTGGTAGGATAAGACCATCGCTCGTCCCCAACCACCACTCATAAGGAAGACAATCAATAATAAATCATGCTCAAACATCATAGCATAACGAGAGACTATACGTGCATGCTTCGGTAATCACAAACCTTAACACCTTTATTATTACTAAACACAACCATTTACTAGTACCTCCCACATATCCATCTCTATATCGCAAAACTATTGCGAGGAATCAAACATATCATATTCAGTGATCCATAATTTTTATGTAGGATTTTATGACTAACCATGCAATTGACCAATTCCTGTTGACTCTCTAAATAGATATAAGTCAAGCATGAGAGTATAATTATTTCTACAAAATATCACGCTCTAATAAATATAAGTGAAGCAAAAGAGCATTCTTCAAACAATAGTTTTCTATGTGAAGAGAAGCAGGCAATCCAAACTTCAAATGATATAAGTGAAGCACATGAAGCATTCTATAAAGCCATACTCAAAATATATAAGTGATGTGCAATGAGAATTCTATAAATCAACAATGGACTATCTCATACCAGCATGGTTAATAAAAGAAAAATGAAAAATAAACAAAAGATGCTCCAAGATTTGCACATATCACATGAACGAAACGAATCCAAAAACATACCGATACTTGTTGAAGAAAGATGGGATGCCTTCCGGGGCATCCCCAAGCTTAGACGCTTGAGTCTCCTTGAGTATTTACTTGGGGTGCCTTGGGCATCCCCAAGCTTGTGCTCTTACCTCTCCTCCTTCTCCTCACATCGAGACCTCCTCGATCTTCGAACACTTCATCCACACAAAACTTAATCGAACTTTTAGTGGCGGGGTTAGTGGACATGGCAATGAAATCCCATCATGTACTGCTGTAACATTATTGTATAATTATATAAAAACATAACCCACTGTACTCTATCACAATTCTATGGCCCCAAGTCAAGGAGGCTTCAACAAGAATTCAAACGTACGCAAATAATGAAGCTATAACAGCAATCTATGAAAACAGGACAGTCTGTAAACATTTGAACATCCACCATACTTCTGTAACTCAAAAAAATCTGAAACTATTATGAAAGATAAACATTTTGTATAGAAAGATAGTGCAAAAAGTTTCAGAACCGTTTGACATTCCAGTAAAAAAAATGTAAAATCGAGCACTACAGCCAAAGTTTCTGTTTTGCACCGCACAAACCAACAAGCAATCTAAACATCCTAAAGGCAAACCTTGGCACATTATTTTTATAATACAATGGAATTGTACAAGGGAATAATTATTTTTGTGAGAATCTTCATGAAAAATTCTACATTGTTTCCATGAGCATGAACACAAGTGTTCAAGGTCGACCCTCACTTCTCCAATGCATAACTTCCAATCGCTTCTCTTTTGTGAAAAGTTTTTAGGTTCCCCTCTATATTTTTTTGTTTTTAAATTTTATAAAAGCACCCAACAGAAATATATGACTCTCTAAAACTTCCGGGTTGTCTCCCTGGCAGCGCTTTCTTTAAAGCCGTTAAGCTAGGCATAAAGTGCTCAAGTAATGGATCCACCCGGATCCCAAAGTATATCAAAGAAAATTTGAATTAACAATGATTTGGCATTTAGTAGTGAGCGAAAAGCAAACGAAGTCTAACTCTCTTCCTATGCATCGGCATGTCATACAAGAACAATTCATGCACATCAAGTAAAGGCCAATACAAAGCATAACCAGTTTCTTGCAATTTTATCGTGTTGGAAACATACAGAGGCGAAGATGTAGTTCCTCCCTCATAATAATTGCAAGTAGGAGCAGCAAGCACATGCATATTACATTCATTAAAATCATCATGTGTAGTAGCAAAATTCAACCCATCAACATAATCCTTAATAAGAGCAAACTTCTCCGATATAGTGTAGTTTGGAGAATTCAAAAAGATAATTGGAGTATCATGTGTGCACTAGTAGAAAAAGGGTCAAATGTCAAGCACATTAGTGCCGGTTTGCTTTTGAGCCGGCACTAATGTGTGCATTAGTGCCGGTTCCAACGGCTAGCCGACCGCTTTCATTAGTACCAGTTCGTGGCCGACCTTTAGCATCGGTTCGTGCCATGGACCGGTACTTAAGTGAGTGGTGGCAGGATGTTTTCAGTGCGGGGCCCCTCCAACACCTTTAGTACCGGTTCGTGGAACGAACCGGTGCTAAAGGTCGTCCTACATAAACCCTTCGTCCACCCGAGCTCGCTCTGTTCTTCCGCTTTCCCCTCTCCTCTCTGTTCTTCCCCTCTTCCTCTCGAGCTCATCACACATTTTTCCCAAAATTTGCCAAGATTTGAAGGCCCCCATCCATTCAAATGATCACAAAGGTTAGCAACTTTGTCCTTTCATCTCTCATTGCTAGATTAGCTCTTGCAATGCTTTATATAGTGATTAATTTATGAGTTCAGTAATTTGGGAGGAAATATATGTGCTAGTATTTGATTTATATGCAATTTGAGGTAAAAAAAATAACACTTAGTTTGCATATGTAGGTGTGGTTTACTTAGTGCCTTCTAAATCTCCGTCGTAACCACAGTCGATCGCCCGCACCGTTCCGTCGCCGGCACCACCTTGCGGTGAGCCTCTTGTTCATGAATGTTTTACATTACCAAATTGATGTTTGTGTGATTTGGATATATAGTTACTCGTATAATTATCTTACCCGTACGTTGTTTGTTATACATAGTGCCATGGTTTTGATATCCGTCCCCGTCGGCCCTCGTCCTTGTTATGATTCGGATGTGGTATATTCTCTTTTAAAACTAGTTGTTGCATTTCGTGTTTATGACAAATTATGCCCATCAAGTTGACATAGATATTTTTGTCTAGGAGGTTTGTGAACCGGAAATTCCAACCGACCCTATTGTCGAGAGGTTAAATTTAGTTGAAAGAGAAAACGAGTTTTTGAAAGAAAAATTGAAAAGAATTGAGGGGGGAAGATGGAATTGGAGTTGCATGTTGCCGATGTCGTCGATGATCACAAGATCAAGATGGAGAAAATGCTCTTGAAGATTAGAAAGATTAGAAAATATGCCATTGATAGTGAGGCTTGGTATCATTATGCTGTTGGATAAATTGTGACCTTAGTTGCGATCTTGATCGCATTTGTTGTTGCATTTAAATGCTTTAGTTAGAGAGTTATTTGTTTGTTGCATTTATGTCTTGTATGAACTTTATGTATGAACTTGTATTATTTTGGTCTTTTTGGTGTTGTGTAATGAAGATGAGCCGACAATGGATGTACGATGACTGATGCTCTCCCGAGTTCATTAATGGCGTGCAAACTTTTCTGCTTGCGGCTGAGGCAAACAAGCGGGCGGATGGTTTTATGCCTTGTCCATGTTTAGTCTGTAAGAATGATCACAATTACTCTACGTCAAGAACAATTCACGTCCACCTGTTTAAGTCCGGTTTCATGCCCCACTATAATGTTTGGACCGGCTGGTTGCAGACACCCGGAGCGGTCTGATGACTGGATTACACGTGAACAAACCAGGAGTTTCGCCGGCTGGTTGCAGACATGTACCATGCATGACGCCTCTATTGAAGATGACCTGTACTCGCTGTCCCAGTTACTATCTTCGAATATAATGACTTTCAAAGGGTACGAGATAAATGGTAATACATTTTACACGATCGCCCAAGATAAGAAGAGCACCAACCAAAACAGTGATGTCCGCTTTGATGCAACAACCAAGACGAGAAAGGAAACATATTATGGTTACATAGAGGAGATATGGGAACTTTACTATGGACGTGGTTTGAAGGTCCCTTTGTTTCGGTGCAAATGGGTCAATATGACACGAGGCGGGGTAACGGAAGACCCGCAGTATGGAATGACAACAGTGGATCTCAACAATCTTGCGTGTGCAGATGAACCATTCGTCCTAGCTAATGATGTGGCACAGGTTTTCTATGTGAAGGATATGTCTACCAAGCCGAGAAAAATAAAAGATAAGGAAGCGAATGCATCATACGATGAGCCAAAGCGCCATATAGTTCTTTCTGGGAAGAGAAACATCGCGGGAGTGGATGACAAGACAGACATGTCAGAAGATTATGATTATGATTATGATGACGCAGACAATGATTATGATGACAAATACAATGTTGATCTTGAAATAACAAAGACTACCGGCGAGGTATATTTATATAAGCAGGCATCTAGTGATCATCACATGTTTTTTTATTTGAAGATATATTAACGAATCGATCTTTCTTCTTTCAGCCCTCCGGATCGAGCAAATCTGCTTCTACAGACAGCAGGACAAAGCGCGGCCCAGGCAAAAAGTTGAAGGAGGGTGTAAAGTACAATATCGATTCCATCAAAGCTAGTGGCGAACCCCTCACACCTAAGAACATTGCAAACAAGTTCATTCGTCAGTGCGGAGTTCTTGTGAAGGACCAACTCCCGATCTCCATTCAAGAATGGAAAGAGCCAAAAACTAAACGTCCAGATGTTACTTGGGTCGACGACAGAGCAAAACAAAAGCTTTGGGAATCTCTGATGGAACATTTCACCCTACCAGATTATTTCACTGATGCAGATGTGCAGAACGTCAAGGACGCTGCTCTTAAGAAGATGGCAATTGCATTCAACACCCACAAGAAAACTGTATGGGCCAACTACCTCGCTGCAGAAAGGAAGACTCCAGAATTCAAGGGAACACTGGAGAAGCAAAGAGAACACTGGCCCGCTTTCGTGAAATTCAAGGAATCAGAATTATCTAAGGAACGGTCGAGAAAAAACAAGGCCAATGCCGCAAAAAAGACGCAGTTCCATAGGCTGGGTCCAGGTGGCTACGCGGTGGCAATGCCTAAGTGGGATAAGTCTGAGCAAGAGATGGAGGATGCATGGGTCACTCCGGTTACTAGGAGCTGGCCCCCCAGGTGTAGAACTTGGTTCTATGCGCATGGGGGGGGGCGTTGGACCCGAAGACAGGCCTGGTTTCGAAGAAGGCAAGTCTAAAAGGAGCAGAACAAATCTATCGTCAGTTGCTATTGTCTGTAAGTGATTTCTTTCTGTAATTTAAGTCTCAAGCTAGCTCTAGTGCTCATTGATTGATCATTAATTACTTGTAATTATATATCCTCACTATATATTCTTTTCTGTGGTATTATGCAGAATGAAGATGTATGAAATGAAAAAAGCTGGACGCTATGGCATTGGGTTCATTGACCCAAATACTGACGCCCGGATAATCAAGCCACAGTAATCCCACGCTAATGGTGCCACGTCACCACAGTTACTGTTGCTAATCTACCGTTAGGTCAAACCGTTTCAAAATTCAAATTTAAATTAATGTCGACAATAAAAGTTTTTCAAAATTTAAAACAAAAATGTTCGGGAGATGCCATATTTTGCATAAGTGAATATGGTGTAATAAACACATTTTTATAAAATGCCTAGACAATTTAAAATGATTTAAAACAGAAAAGAAAATAAATAAAAGAAAGAAAATACAAAAGAGAAAGCAAACAAAAAACAGAAGAAAGCAGAAAACCCCCCTGGGCCGTGGCCCAACTGGGCCAAACCACCAGGCCCAGCCGGCCACCCACCCCTCCTTATCCCCTCACCCCCACCCACTCCACCGACACCCCCCACTCTCCCCCTCCCTCCCCCGATCCAGATCGGATCGGGCTCGACGCCGTCGCCCGTCGCCGCTAGGAGACCACGCCGCCTCGCCGTTGGACGTCGCCTGCCGGAGCGCGTCCTCGCCGGCCTGCCTCCTCCTCCCCGACGGCCTGCTTCTCCTCGTCGCCGTCGTCCTCGACCACCACCCCGAGCCCCACTGCCCACTCCCTACGGCCGCCGTGAGCACCTCCCGCACCTCCCTCCCACTTCTCCTCTGCCCCGCGCTCGCGCTCGCGGCGCCCCGCCGCGCGGCCCGGGCCGTTGCCTCGCGCCCGTGGCTGCGCGCGAGCTCGCGCCCCCGCTCACCTATCCTTTATCCCCACCGCGGCACTCGCCCGCTCCGGCCACTCGTCCTACGCGCGCGCCCGCGCTGTGCTCGTGTGCACCGCACCGCTCGTCGCCCTGCGCCCATTCCCCTTCACGCTGCCCGTCGTCCTGCCTCCACCGCCTGCCGCACCGCCCCCTCCCCCGCCGTTGCTCGCGCGTCCGCTCACCCGCTCGCCACTCTGCCACTGTCTGGCCCCCTGCTTTGTCCCTCGCCGCCACTGCCGCGCCTCCCGGACCACCTGCTTGCCGCGCCATGGCCGGCCCCAACGCACCGCGCGACCCCGCCACCACCTCCACCGCTGCAGCTTGCGCACGCCGCCGCACGCCTCACCTCTGACGCCTCACCTGGCCGGCGCCTTGCCGCCGTCGCCCGGCCGCCCCGTTGGCCACGCCCAGGCCAGCGCCCGCACGCCCGCACACTCACGGGGCTCTGCCCGCAACGCCCCAACGCCCGTGCGCCCGTTATGCCCTGCGGGGCCAATGACATGTGGGGCCCAGCCCACAGAACAAAAAATGAATAAAAATAAAAATAATAAAAAAATGAATAAAAAATAAAATTAATAAAAATAAATTTAGTTAATTAATTAATTTATTAACTAAATTAATTAAGTTAATTAACCCTGTTTAGATTAATCTAAATTAATTAATTAGTTTAATTAATAGTTAATTAATTAGTTAACCCTAATTACCCTAATCAGTCTATGACATGTGGGACCCACGTGTCAGATGACTGCTAACGTCAGCATGATGTCATGCTGATGTCATCGCAACACTGTTTCGGATAATGTATATATTAAATAATTAAATAATTCCAGGAAATGATTAAATCTTTAAAAAATCATATAAAATAAACCGTAGCTCGGATGGAAAAACTTTGTACATGAAAGTTACTCCGAACGACGAGACGAATCCGAATACGTAGTCCGTTTGTCAGCCACACGTTCCTAGCATAGCGAACATGGAACTTTTCCCCTCCGGTCCGTTCGTCCGAAAACGCGAAATATCGGGAATACTTTCCCGGATGTCCCCCCCCTTCGCCGGTACCACCTACTGCCGCGTTAGGATACACCTAGCACCTCTCATTGTCATGTCACGCATCGTCATGCTTATGTTTGCATTGTATTTACTGTTTCTTCCCCCCATCTTCTCTCCGGTATACTACGAGACCGACGCTGCTGCTGCCCAGTTCGACTACGGAGTTGACGACCCCTCCTACTTGCCAGAGCAACCAGGCAAGCCCCCCCTTGATCACCAGATATCGCCTATTCTTATCTATACTGCCTGCATTAGATTAGTATAGCCTGTTACTGCTTTCCGTTAATCCTATCCTGATGCATAGTCTGTCCTTGCTTCTACTATTGTTACCTTTACCTGCAATCCTACATGCTTAGTATAGGGTGCTAGTTTTCCATCAGTGGCCCTACATTCTTGTCCGTCTGCTGTGCTATACTATCGGGCCGTGATCACCTGGGCGGTGATCACGGGTATATACTTATATACTCTATACATGACACCTGTGGTGACTAAAGTCGGGTCGGCTCGTAGGAGTACCCGCAAGTGGATCTTTGTGGCGGAGCGACAGGGCAGGTTGAGACCGCCTAGGTGAGAGGTGGGCCTGGCCCTGGACGGCGTCCGCGGTTACTTCGACATAACACGCTTAACGAGTTCTTGGTAGTTGATCTGAGTCTGGCCATTTGGTCTATACGCACTAACCATCTACGCGGGAGTAGTTATGGGTATCCCGACGTCGTGGTATCAGCCGAAGCCTTCGTGACGTCAGCGACTGAGTGGCGCGCGCCGGATTGGACTGGAACACCACTAGGCTAGGTCTGCTTCCGGCCGCGTACGCAACGTGCAGGTGTGCAATGGGCGATGGGCCCAGACCCCTGCGCACATAGGATTTAGACCGGGGTGCTGACCTCTCTGTTGTGCTTAGGTGGGGCTGCGACGTGTTGATCTTCCGAGGCCGGGCATGACCCACAAAAGTGTGTCCGGCCAAATGGGATCGAGCGTGTTGGGTTATGTGGTGCACCCCTGCAGGGAAGTTTATCTATTCGAATAGCCGTGTCCCTCGGTAAAAGGACGACCCGGAGTTGTACCTTGACCTTATGACAACTAGAACTGGATACTTAATAAAACACACCCTTCCAAGTGCCAGATATAACCCGGTGATCGCTCTCTAACAGGGCGACGAGGAGGGGATCGCCGGGTAGGATTATGCTATGCGATGCTACTTGGAGGACTTCAATCTACTCTCTTCTACATGCTGCAAGATGGAGATGGCCAGAAGCATAGTCTTCGACAGGATTAGCTATCCCCCCTCTTATTCTGGCATTTTGCAGTTCAGTCCACTGATATGCCCCTTTACACATATACCCATGCATATGTAGTGTAGCTCCTTGCTTGCGAGTACTTTGGATGAGTACTCACGGTTGCTTTTCTCCCTCTTTTCCCCCCTTTCCTTTCTATCTGGTTGTCACAACCAGATGCTGGAGTCCAGGAGCCAGACGCCACCGTCGACGACGACACCTACGACACTGGAGGTGCCTACTACTACTTGCAGCCCGCTGACGACGACCAGGAGTAGTTAGGAGGATCCCAGGCAGGAGGCCTGCGCCTCATTCGATCTGTATCCCAGTTTGTGCTAGCCTTCTTAAGGCAAACTTGTTTAACTTATGTCTGTACTCAGATATTGTTGCTTTCGCTGACTCGTCTGTGATCGAGCACTTGTATTCGAGCCCTCGAGGCCCCTGGCTTGTATTATGATGCTTGTATGACTTATTTATGTTTTAGAGTTGTGTTGTGATATCTTCCCGTGAGTCCCTGATCTTGATCGTACACATTTGCGTGCGTGATTAGTGTACGGTCAAACCGGGGGCGCCACACATACCGTTAATGAATACACATGAAAATTGGAATGGTGTGGATAAGATGTAGAGAAAAACATGCTAGAGTTCTTGAAGCGCCTCAATAGCAATGAAGATATACTACTTCCTTACAACTTCGAGTGAGTCACACTGTCTTGTACTACAAATTCTGTTTTTGCTTACTAGCTAGATGTTAATAAGTGTATAGGGTTATAGTTGATTAGTGTTATGCACATGCCCGCTTAATTTATACATGCAAACGTATGCGCATGCAGGTTCCATTGGATCTTGTTAGACATTAAAGTTGATGAAGGAAAAGTTGAAGTACTGGACTCACTACTTAAAAAGGATAGTGACTACAACATCGTGAAGGGGATAGTCGACAGGTTATTTTTCAATCATTATTAACTATATCTCGGCCTATTTAGTTCGTCATTTCCTGATATGAACTATTTTTAATAACCCCTTTGTTAATTTTCTTTGCCGGTGGGCAGGGCTTGGGCAAGTACATCAAGGTGACTCCAGGAAAATGGCGACAAAAGCTATGTTGGTATCGACCCAAGGTAAGTAATTAAGTAGTACTAGCTAGCTACCATCTCTTTAATTCTTGTTTCAATACCATTAATTAATTAACATGCTTGATTAATTATATTCTGATTAAATTCTATTCTCGTAAAGGACCTGAAGCAGGCGCTGGGGACTGAAGTGTGTGCATACTATGTTTGCGAGAACATTCGCACGATGGTGTCCGAAAGGAGCAGATCTGATAGACAGGACTGGGTACGTTTGCCGGAACACTATTCACAAATCTTACATGATTGTCGATATCTAGTCACACAACTAATCCACATGCATATTGATCTCCTTAACAGTTCAAAGAGGTGCGGGACCAGCTACTACCAACAGAGCGCATACGAGAACTTCAAGAGGAAATAGCGGGATTTTTGCTCGACCAGGTCATAGATCCCAAAGGAGAATACTATTACCCGCTACCGCCCCCATGAACCACTTGCCATCGTGCTACGAAGGCATCAAGGCAACATGTAGGAGAAATTGTATATATATACATGTGTATGTGTGAATAATTAATGGTGGTTGTGAGACATTCGATTATATATATATATATATATATATATATATATATATATATATATATATATATATATATATATATGATCGGTTCTACGAGAAAATCTGTTTATATATATGCATAACGTGTACAATATGTAGTATCGTAAAATACCAGCAAACAAAAAAGAATTAAATGGAAAACACAAAATTAATGGAAAAATAAAAATTAAAACCAAACCCCCCCAAACATTTAGTACCGGTTGGTGCTACCAACCGGTACTAATGGTCTACCAGCACCCGGGCCTGGCTCGTGCCACGAGGTGGCACTTTAGCGCCGGTTCGTGCCGAACTGGTAGTAAAGGGGGGGGGCTTTAGTCTCCACTTTTTAGTGCCGGTTGAAGAACCGACACCAAAGGCCCTTACGAACCGGCGCTAAATCCCAGTTCTGCACTAGTGGTGGGTGCAATTGCAACAATTTCATTCTTAATATAAGGAACTATAGCAAGTTCATCACCATAAGCATCATTCATATTGGCATCTTGGCCACAAGAATAGCAAGCATCATCAAAAAGGGGTATTTCAAACGAATCAAGGGGATCATAGAAATTATCACAACATTCATCCTTCGGTAAGAACAAAGGGAAATTAAACAATGTATGAGTTGAAGAGTTACCCTCATTAGAAGGTGGGCGCGGGTGATCAGTCTGCTCTTCCTCCTTTTGTTCTTCGCTCTCCTCATCATCTTTTTCATCCAATGAGCTCACAGTTTCATCAATTCCTTCTTCCATAAAGTCCTGCAAAATATTAGTCTCTTCTTCGACAGCGCAGACTTTCTCAATAGCATGAGTACTTCACAAATTATAGATACGTTGGAGACGTATCAGCATCCCTAAGCTTAATTCCTGCTCGTCCTCGAGTAGGTAAATGATAAAAGAAATAATTTATGAAGTATGAATACTAGCAGGTTCACAAGTTTGATCAATGATAATTTCAATCACCTTTTCTAGCATCATTATATGTCATAACAGTAGCTCATCTCATAAAACTTTTCATGATCAAGTAACAAGCTATTCACATGTTAAAGTATAGATCATAAACTTTCTTGAAAACTAACAAACAATGCTCTTAGTCATCAAACAATTGCAATTCATCTTATTTTCAGGAAGGGTCTATGTCAGAGCTTTGATTTAGCAAACTCCACATACTCAACTATCATTTAATCTTTCGCAATTGCTAACACTCACGTGATATTTATGGGTTCAAAGTTTTAATCGGACACAGAGAAAGATAGGGGCTTATAGATTCGCCTCCCAACCTTTTACCTCAAGGGTAATGTCAACAATAATAGTTCATGATAACTTACATCCAATTGGATATATATATCAGGATCTTTCCAACACAATGTGCTTGCCAAAGGATAAAATGGAAAAAGAAAAGGTGAAGACCACCATTACTCTTGCATGAGTAGAAGATGAAAGTAAAAGATAGGCCCTTCACAGAGGGAAGCAGAGGTTGTCATGCGATTTTAAGGTTGGATGCACAAAATCTTAATGCAAAAGAACGTCACTTTATATTGCCACTTGTGATAGGGACCTTTATTATGCAGTACGTCGCTTTTATTGCTTCCATATCACAAGATCATATAAAGCTTATTTTCTCCACACTAATAGATCATACATATTTAGAGAGCAATTTTTATTGCAAGTACCGATGACAACTTACTTGAAGGATCTTACTCAATCCATAGGTAGGTATGATGGACTCTCATGGCAAAAATCGTTTTAGGGATATTCGGAAGCACAAGTAGTATCTCTACTTGGTGCAAAGAATTTGGCTAGGATGAGGGGGGAAGGCAAGCTCAGCATGTTGGATAATCCATGACAATATATTTTATTTCAGATATAAGAAAACATAACCCATTACATTGTCTTCCTTGTCCAACATCAATCTTTTAGCATGTCATATTTTAATGAGTGCTCACAATTGCAAAAGATGTCCAGGATAGTATATTTATATGTGAAATCTCTCTTCCTTCAATATTCTTTCATGAATTGTTCAAGTGACCAATTCTACGCTTGCTATCTTTCAATAAGTTTACTACCTATACTTATTATGTGTGAAGTCATTACTCCCCATGTTATAAGCATATGAAACATATATAAATTCAGATTTATGACATTCAATTCATCCATTCATTTACTCATAGGATATACGTGAAGCACATGAGTAAATGACAAACTACTCCAAAAGATATAAGTGAAGAACACTGAGTAGTCAAATAATTAACTAGCCATGGGAGGATTCTTTTTCATTCAATATTTCAGATCCAATGATTTTATTCAAACAGCAAGTAAAATTGAAAACATGCTCCAAGCAAAACACATATCATCTGATGAATAAAAATATAGCTCCGAGTAAGGTATACCGATAGTTTTGAAGACGAAAGAGGGGATGCCGTTCGGGGCATCCCCAAGCTTAGGCGCTTGAGTCTTCCTTGAATATTACCTTGGGGGTGCCTTGGGCATCCCCAAGCTTAGGGTCTTTCCACTCCTTATTCTCCTCATATCGATATCTCACCCAAAGCTTGAAAACTTCAATCACACAAAACTTAACGAAACTTCGTGAGATAGGTTAGTATGATAAAGAGTAAACCATTCACTTTGGTACTGTCAAAGACAACGTTCATAATTGTTCTTACACAATGCCTACTGTATCATATCATTTCTACAATTTATATTGAGGAATATAATCCATAGAAACTAGAAAACAAGCAAACTATGCAATGAAAACAGAATCTGTCAGAAACAGAACCGTCTGTAATGATCTGAACAGCAACCATACTTCTGCTACTCCAAAAATTATGAAATAAATTGGTGGATATGAGGACTTTGTCTATTAAGCTTCTGCAAAAAGAATCAACTCAAAAGCACTCTTCTGTAAAAATGGTAGCTTATCTCGTGAGCGCAAAGTTTCTGTTTTTTACAGCAAGATCACATTAACTTTCACCCAGGTCTTCCCAAAGGTCTTACTTGGCACTTTATTGAAACAAAAGCTATAAAACATGATTACTACAGTAGTTTAATCATGTGAACACACAAAAACAGTAATGGTAAATATTGGGTTGTCTCCCAACAAGCGCTTTTCTTTAATGCCTTTTAGCTAGGCATGATGATTTCAATGATGTTCACATAAAAGATAAGAATTGAAACATAGAGAGCATCATGAAGAATATGACTAGCACATTTGATTCTAACAAACTTCCTATGCCTAGGGATTTTGTGAACACATAATTTATGGGAACAAGAATCAACTAGCATCGGAAGGCAAAACAAGTATAACTTCAAAACTTTAAGCACATAGAGAGGAAACTTGATATTATTGCAACTCCTACAAGCATATATTCCTCCCTCATAATAATTTTCAGTAGAATCATGAATGAATTCAACAATATAACCATCACATAAAGCATTCTTTTCGTGATCTGTAAGCATAGAAATTTTTCTACTCTCCACATAAGCAAAATTCTTCTTATTCGGAATAGTGGGATCACTAATTCCTAAAGTTGACACTCTTCCAAACCCACTTTAGATGATAGTATTATTCATACTCCAAAATATATAAATGAAGTTCATGGAGCATTATACAAATAATATAGACTAACCAATATCCAAGCTCAAAATGTATAAGTGAAGCACACGAAGCATTCTATAAAACCATACTCAAAAGATTTAAGTGAAGCACAAAGAGCAATTCTATAAGATCGTACTTAAAAGATATAAGTGAAGCACATGAAGTATTCTATAAATCAATGAAGGGCTATCTCATACTAGCATGGTTCTTAAATAAAAAGAAAAACACAAAGGACACAAATCATGTGAACAAAACAAAAACCGGGTATACCGATAATTGTTGAAGAAGAAAGATGGGATGCCAACCGGGGTATCCCCAAGCTTAGATGCTTGAGTATCCTTGGAATATTTACTTGGGGTGCCTTTGGCATCCCCAATCTTGAACTATTGCCTCTCTTTATTCTTCTCACATCGGTAACTCCACGTTTTTCGAACACTTCATCCACAAAAACTTAACAAAAACTTTGTGAGATCCGTTAGTATATTAAAGCAAATCACTACCTTTAGGTACTGTTGAAAACTCATTCCAATTTCATATTATAACTATATCTACTGAATTCCAACTTCACTATGGTTCATAACCCCCGATACTACCCGTAGATTCATCAAAATAAGCAAACAACACGCGAAAAACAGAATCTGTCAAAAACAGGACAGTCTATAGTAATCGGGAAGTTTAGTAAATTTCTGTAACTCCAAAAATTATGAAATAAATTTGAAAATTTGAAAACATTGTACAGAAGTAATGTGCAAAAAGTTTCTGACCCATTTGACTTTCCTGTAAAAAATGTAAAATCACGCGCTACAGCCAAAGTTTCTATTTTTGTTCTGCACATAGTAAACAAGCAATCTAATCATCCTAAAACCAAAGCTTGGCACATTATTTTTATAATACAATGGATATACACAAGGGGATAATTATTT
The DNA here is from genome assembly GCF_018294505.1 of Triticum aestivum. Classification (NCBI taxonomy): domain Eukaryota; kingdom Viridiplantae; phylum Streptophyta; class Magnoliopsida; order Poales; family Poaceae; genus Triticum; species Triticum aestivum. Next base: position 454,422,853 of record NC_057805.1, on the reverse strand, counting down.
AAGGAGAAACTTCTATGAAAAATTCTACATTTTTTTTCGTGAGCATGAACACAAGTGCTCAAGGTCGACCCTCACTTCTTCAATGCATAACTTTCCAATCACTTCTGTTTTTGAAAAACCTTTTAGGCATGAGAGGCAAGTAATTTTTTTTGTATTTGCATTCTTTTAATTTTTTTGTATGTTTCACCCACAACTAAATATAAATAAAAAGGAAAAACAAAATCTACTTAGTGAAGAAAGCAAACAAGTACACACGAGAATATCAACCCCACGCTATTGCTCCCCAGCAACGGCGCCAGAAAAGAGCTTGATAATCCCCAAGTGAAGGGAATCATCGTAGCAATTTCCAAAGGTGGAAGTGATAAGTATGGAGTGTCGAACCCACAAGGAGCTAAAGGTAAGATCAATATTCTCTCAAGCCCTATCTACCACTGATACGACTCTACGTACACCGAACGTTTGCTTCCAACTAGAAACGAGAAATAAAACTATGTTGTGGGTATGAAGAGGATAACTTTGCATGGTGTCGGAGAGCTAAAATATAAAAGTAGGTGCTATTATCATAAAGTTAGAATATATTACTAAATATTATAAATAGCAAGTGTGGAATAATGATGGGTCGGTGTGCGGAATTGTCCTAGGCAATTGTTAACAAGACCGGTAGTCGTCATTGCAATTTCATATGAGGGAGAGGCATAAGCTAACATACTTTCCCTACTTGGATCATATGCACTTATGATTGGAACTCTAGCAAGCATCCGCAACTACTAAAGATCATTAAGGTAAAACCCAACCATAGCATTAAAGCATCAAGTCCTCTTTACTCCCATACGCAACAACCCCCTTACTCGGGTTTGTGTTTCAGTCACTCACCAACCCACTATAAGCGAATCATGAACGTATTGCAACACCTTACAACGGGAATCCCTCACGCTTGCGCGACACGGAGGGCACCATCGGACAGCACCAAAATAAAACATACAACTCGTACCAATCTAGATAAACAATCAACACAAAAACGAAGGATATCTACTCAAAACATCATAGGATGGCAACACATCATTGGATCATAATATGAGCATAAAGCACCATGTTCAAGTAGGGATTACAGCGGGGTGCGGGAGAGTGGACCGCGTAAAAGAGATGAGGATGGTGATGATGGTGGTGATGTTGATGAAGACGATCACCGTGGCGATGATTCCCCTCCCGATGGCACTCCGGCGCCGCCGAGAGAGAGGAGGAGAGGTTCTCCCCCTTGTGCTTCCTCCTCCATGGCCTCCCCCCTAGATGGGGAGAGGTTCTCCCTCTGGTCCTTGGCCTTCATGGCGATGATGGCCCTTCCGGGATCCTCCTCCATGGCCTCCGGTGATGATGGCCACCTCCGACAGGGTGCCAGAGAGGGCCTAGATTGATTTCTCGTGGCTATAGAGGCTTGCGGCGGCGGAACTTCCGATCCAGGTTAATTTCTGGGGGTTTATGTATTTATAGGAATTTTTGGCGTTGGTTTCACGTCAGGGGGGTCTCCGAGTCGTCCACGAGGCATGGGCCCACGCCCATTGGGGTTGGGCGCGCCCCCACCCTCGTGGACAGCCCGGGACTCTTCTAGCCCAACTCTTTTTCTCCAGGGGCTTCTTTTGGTCCATAAAAAATCAACAAAAATTGGCACGTCAATTGGACTCCGTTTGGTATTCCTTTTCTGTAAAACTCAAAAACAAGGAAAAAACATAAACTGGCACTGGGCTCTAGGTTAATAGGTTAGTCCCAAAAATCATATAAAATAGCATATAAATGCATATAAAACATCTAAGATGGATAATATATTAGCATGAGTACTTCATAAATTATAGATACGTTCGAGACCCATCAAGCGTCTTGTATGATTTGAGTCTTTTCTTTTTAGTTCACCACAATCATCCTTGCTGTACACACCTTTTGAGAGAGACACACATTATTCGGAATTTATTAGAATACTCTATGTGCTTCACTTATATCTTTTGGGCTAAACAATTTTGCTCTAGTGCTTCACTTATATCTTTTAGAGCACGGTGGTGGTTATATTTTATAGAAATTATTGATCTCTCATGCTTCACTTATATCATTTTGAGAGTCCTTTAGAACAGCATCGTAATTTGCTTTGGTTATAAAATTAGTCCTAATATGATAGGCATCCAAGATAAAAACTTCTAAGTGCATTGAATACTAAGAGAAGTTTGATACTTGATAATTGTTTTAAATTATGAAGATGGTGATATTAGAGTCATGCTAGTTGAGTAGTTGTGAATTTCAGAAATACTTGTTCTAAAGTTTGTGATTCCCATAGCATGCGCGTATGGTGAACCGTTATGTGATGAAGTCGGAGCATGATTTATTTATTGATTGTCTACCTTATGAGTGGCGGTTGGGGATGAGCGATGGTCTTTTCCTATTAATGTATCCCCCTAGGAGCATGCGCGTAGTACTAATTGATTTTTGCAATAAGTATGTGAGTTCTTTATGACTAATGTTGAGTCCATGGATTATACGCACTCTCATCCTTCCACCATTGCTAGCCTCTCTAATACTGCACACCTTTCGCCGGTATCATACACCCACCATATACCTTCCTCAAAACAGCCACCATATCTACCCATTATGGCATTTCCATAGCCATTCCGAGATATATTGCCATGCAACTTACCACCGTTCCATTTATTATGACACGCTTCATCATTATTGTCATATTCCTTTGCATGATCATGTAGTTGACATCGTATTTCTGGCAAAGCCACCTTCATAATTCTTTCATACATGTCACTCTTGATTCATTGCATATCCCGGTACACCGCCGGAGGCATTCACATAGAGTCATATTTTGTTCTAAGTATCGAGTTGTAATTCCTTAGTTGTAAGTAAATAAAAGTGTGATGATCATTATTAGAGCATTGTCCCATGTGAGGAAAGGATGATGGAGACTATGATTCCCCCATAAGTTGGGATGAGACTCCGGACGAAGAAAAAAAAAGAAAAGAGACCAAAAGAAAAAAAGGCCCAGATAAAAAAATGAGAGAAAAAGAGAGAAGGGACAATGTTACTATCCTTTTTCCACACTTGTGCTTCACAGTAACACCATGATCTTCATAATAGAGAGTCTCCTATGTTGTCACTTTCATATACTAGTGGGAATTTTATTTTATAGAACTTGGCTTGTATATTCCAATGATGGGCTTCCTCAAAATGCCCTAGGTCTTCGTGAGCAAGCGAGTTGGATGCACACCCACTTAGTTTCTTTTGTTGAACTTTCATACACTTATAGCTCTAGTGCATCCGTTGCATGTCAATCCCTACTCACTCACATTGATATCTATTGATGGGCATCTCCATAGCCCGTTGATACGCCTAGTTGATGTGAGACTATCTTCTCCTTTTTTGTCTTCTCCACAACCACCATTCTATTCCACCTATAGTGCTATGTCCATGGCTCATGCTCATATAATGCGTGAAGATTGAAAAAGTTTGAGAACATCAAAAGTATGAAACAATTGCTTGGCTTGTCATCGAGGTTTTGCATGATTCAAATACTTTGTGTGGTGAAGATAGAGCATAGCCAGACTATATGATTTTGTAGGGATAACTATCTTTGTCCATGTTATTTTGAGAAGACATGATTGCTTTGTTAGTATGCTTGAAGTATTATTATTTTCATGTTAATATTAAACCTTTATCTTGAATCTTTCGGATCTGAACATTCATGCCACAATAAAGAGAAATACATTGAAGAATATGCTAAGTAGCATTCCACATAAAAAATTCTGTTTTTATCATTTACCTACTCGAGGACGAGCAGGAATTAAGCTTGGGGATGCTTGATACGTCTCCAACGTATCTATAATTTTTGATTGCTCCATGCTATTATATATTCTGTTTTGGATATTTAATGGGCTTATTTATACACTTTTATATTATTTTTGGGACTAATCTATTAACCCAAGGCCCAGTGCAAATTGCTGTTTTTTTGCCTATTTTAGTGTTACGCAGAAAAGGAATATCAAACTGAGTCCAAACGGAATGAAACCTTCGGAAGAGTTGTTTTTGGAACAAACGTGATCCAGAGGACTTGGAGTGCACGCCAAGCAATAAACGAGGAGGCCACAAGGCAGGGGGCGCGCCTACCCCCCTAGGCGCGCCCTCCACCCTTGTGGGCCCCTCGTGGCTCCACCGACCTACTTCTTCCTCCTATATATACCTACGTACCCCGAAACCATCGAGGAGCACCACGAAAACCTAATTCCACCGCCGCAACCTTCTGTACCCGTGAGATCCCATCTTGGGGCCTTTTCGGGCTCTCTGCCGGAGGGGGCATCAATCACGGAGGGCTTCTACATCAACACCATAGCCTCTCCGATGATCTGTGAGTAGTTTACCACAGACCTTCGGGTCCATAGTTATTAGCTAGATGGCTTCTTCTCTCTCTTTGGATCTCAATACAAAGTTCTCCTCGATCTTCTTGGAGATCTATTTGATGTAACTCCTTTTGTGGTGTGTTTGTCGAGATCCGATGAATTGTGGGTTTATGATGAAGATTATCTATGAACAATATTTGAATCTTCTCTGAATTGTTTTATGTATGATTGATTATCTTTGCAAGTCTCTTCGAATTATCAGTTTGGTTTGCCCTACTAGATTGATCCTTCTTGCAATGGGAGAAGTGCTTAGCTTTGGGTTCAATCATGCGGTGCTCGATCCCAGTGACAGTAGGGGAAACAACACGTATTGTATTGTTGCCATCGAGGATAAAAAGATGGGGTTTATATCATATTGCACGAGTTTATCCCTCTACATCATGTCATCTTACCTAATGTGTTACTCTGTTCTTACGAACTTAATACTCTAGATGCATGCTGGATAGCGGTCGATGTGTGGAGTAATAGTAGTAGATGCAGGCAGGAGTCGGTCTACTTGTCGCGGACGTGATGCCTATATACATGATCATGCCTAGATATTCTCATAATTACGCACTTTTCTATCAATTGCTTGACAGTAATTTGTTCACCCACCGTAATACTTACGCTATCTTGAGAGAAGCTACTAGTGAAACCTATGGCCCCCGGGTCTATTTTCCATCATATTAATCTCCTGTCAACTAGCTATTTCTGTCGCCGTTTATTTGCTTTCTTTACTTTCAATCCTTATCATAAAAATACCAAAAATATTATCTTATGATCTCTATCAGATCGCACTTTTGCAAGTGGCCGTGAAGGGATTGACAACCCCTTTATCACATTGGTTGAAAGGTTCTTATTTGTTTGTGTAGGTACGAGGGACTTGGGTGTGCCCTCCTACTGGATTGATACATTGGTTCTCAAAAACTGAGGGAAATACTTACGCTACTTTGCTGTATCACCCTTTCCTCTTCAAGGGAAAACCAACGCATGCTCAAGAGGTAGCAGGCACATGCAAATTTGCTTAGAATGTCAAAAGAATACCGCATATAGGTAGATATAGTGGACTCATGTGGGAAAACTGGTTTAAAGAATTTTGGATGCACAAGTAGAGATCATACATAGTGCAAAATGAAGACTAGCAAAAGATTGAGAAGCGACCAACTAAGAAACGAATAACCTCATAAGCAAGCATTAAGCATAATTAACAACGAATAATGTACCACAAGTAGGATATAATTTCATTGCATGACTATTGACTTTCGTACTTGCATGGGGAATCACAAACCTTAACACCAATATTCTTACTAAAGCATAATTAGTCATCAACATAACTCACATATCACATCATCATATCTCAAAACTATTACTAAGAATCAAGTTTATTTTGTCCAATGATCTTCATGTAAGTTTTTATTATATCCTTCTTGGATATCTATCACTTTGGAACTATTTTTCATATGTTGCTTTTCATAAGCTCAAACAAATATAAGTGAAGATCATGAGCATAAAAATTCATTTTCCCTCAAATTAATCTAAGTGAAGCAAGAGAGAATTTCTTGAAAATTATACTAACTCTAAAATAAATCTAAGTGAAGCAAGAGAGCATTTCTTCAGAAATACTAAGCACACCGTGCTCAAAAAGATATAAGTGAAGCACTAGAGCAAGTCCATAGCTCATTAAAATTTAAGTGAAGCATAGAGAGCAATTCTAACAAGTCATGGCATAATTTTGGCTCTCTCAAATAAGTGTGTCCAGCAAGGGATCAAAACTTAAAACACAAAATAAAGCAAGCAAAGACTCATATCATACAAGACGCTCCAAACAAAACACATAGTATGTGACGAATAAAAATATAGCTTCGAGTAAAATACCGATGATAGATGGAAGAAAGAGGGGATGCCACTCGGGGGCATCCCCAAGCTTAGTTGGTTGCTCATTCTTGGATAATATCTAGGGATGCCAGGGCATCCCCAATCTTAGGCTCTTCTATCCCTCCTTCATCCATCATAAGATAACCCAAAACATGAAAACTTCAGTCACTTAAAACTCAACAAAACCTTCGTGAGATCCGTTAGTATAAGAAAGCAAACTACTACTATAAGTACTGTATCAAACCAATTCATATTTTGTTTTTGTATTATATCTACTATTTGCAACTTTTCTATGGCAAAAACTCATCAAATAAAACCATAGAGCCATTCAAATAAGCACACAACACAAAGAAAACAGAATGTGTCAAAACAGAACAGTCTGTAGCAATCTGACTATTTCGAATACTTCCGTATAACTCCAAAAGTTCTGAAATATTAGGACGGCCAGGATAAAGAGTATATTGATCTACTGCAGTTGGAATTGGTATTTTATCACTCTCTGGTTAAAATGATAAATATTTTTGCGAGCGCAAAACTTTCTGTTTTTTCAGCAAGATCAACTATTACCCAAGAAGATCCCAAAGGCTTTACTTGGCACAAACACTAATTAAAACACAATAAACACAATCATAACAGTAGCATAATTGTGCAAACACTCAAAAATAGGAAGCAAAAAGCAAAAATAAATTTTATTCATTGGGTTGCCTCCCAACAAGCGCTAGTTTTACGCCCTTAGCTAGGAGTAAAGCATGGATCTAAGTTTTGTCTTCCAAAGCTTTGGCAACTTTTGTAAGGGGTTTCTCAAAACCGGGAGGCTCTTTACGCTTCCCTAAATTCTCCGGGAAAGAAACCATCTTAAGATCCAAAATATCCAATCGCTTGTTGCAAAGAGTAATTAAGGTATTCATGCGATTGATACTACCATTGAGGTGTTTGAGGGGTTCATTATATTTCTATATTTCAAACATATGTTTATGCAAATCACCAAGTTTGTCCAGCATTCGAACTCCCTCAGGGGTAAAAGGAAACCCCTTCTTTTGAGGTGGAATCCCCAAAATTCCTTCTACAATTTCATAGGCAGCATTGGCATCAAGCTCAATAAAAATTCCTTTGGCGGCAAAATCTAGAAGCTGTCTATGATGCAAAGCCAATCCTATGTAAAAATTACGAAGCAAAACCTTAGCGTCCCCCTTTAAATTGGAAATACGATATGATTCCATAAGATTATACCAGGCATCTTTCAAATTTTCTCCTTGTCTTTGCTTGAAGTAAAGAACTTCAAAGTCTGGTGACAAAGGAGGAGTAGGGACGCTAGCCATTATGACTAGAAAGCAAGAACACGGATAGATCTGACGAGAAAACGGCGAACGGAAAAAGAGGGGCGAATAAAACGGAAATGTTTTGTGAAGTGGGGGGGAGAGGAAACCGATCGAGAGGCAAATGGCAAATAATGTAAATTGCGAGCAGATGAGATTTGTGATTAGGAACCTGGTATAGGTTGAAGATCCTGCCCGGCAACGGCGCCAGAAATTCCTGATGTCGCTTGAACCAACGTCGGTATTTCCCCAAAGAGGGAGGGATGATGCAGCACATCGGCGGTAGTATTTCCCTCAGATATGAAACCAAGGTTATCGAACTATTAGGAGAACCAAGCAACACAATGTAAATAGACCCTGCACACAGATAACAAATCCTCGCAACCCACGTGTTAAAGGGGTTGTCAATCCCTTCCGGGGTACGGTGCCTCAAGATAGGCAAACGGAAGTTAGGTAATTTTGTAGTAGAGTGATAGATAGATCACAAATAAAATAAATAAGAATAAATTGCAGCAAGGTATTTTTGTATTTTTGGTTTAACAGATCTGAAAATAAAAGGCAAATAAAATAGATCGCGAAGGCAAATAATATGAGAAAGAGACCCGGTGGCAGTAGGTTTCACTAGTGGCTTCTCTCGAGAAAAATAGCAAACGGTGGGTGAACAAATTACTGTCGGGCAATTGACAAAACTTCAAATACTCATGACGATATCCACGCAATGATCATTATATAGGCATCACGTCCAAGATTAGTAGACCGACTCCTGCCTGCATCTACTACTATTACTCCACACATCGACCACTATCCAGCATGCATCTAGTGTATTAAGTTCATGGAATGGAGTAATGCAATAAGAACAATGACATGATGTAGACAAGATCTATCTATGTAGAGATAGACCCCATTGTTTTATCCTTAGTAGCAACAATACATACGTGTCATTTCCTTTTCTGTCACTGGGATCAAGCACCGTAAGATCGAACTCACTACAAAGCACCTCTTCCCATTCCAAGATAAATAGATCAAGTTGGCCAAACAAAACCCAAATATCGGAGAAGAAATACGAAGCTATAAGAAATCATGCATAAAAGAGATCAAAGAAACTCAAATACTTTCATGGATATAAAAAGATAGATCTGATCATAAACTCAAAGTTCATCGATCCCAACAAACACACCGCAAAAGGAGTTACATCATATGGATCTCCAAGAGACCATTGTATTGAGAATCAAGAGACAGACATGAAGCCATCTAGCTACTAACTACGGACCCGAAGGTCTACAAAGAACTACTCATGCATCATCGGGGAGCCACCAATGGAGGTGGTGAACCCCATCAGAGATGGTGTCTAGATTGGATCTGGTGGTTCTGGACTATGCGGCGGCTGGATGAATATTTCGTTGACTCCCCTAGGGTTCTGGAAATATTGGGCTGTTTATAGAGCAAAGAGGCAGTCCGGGGGGCACCCGAGGTGGGCACAACCCACCAGGGTGCGCCTGGGCCTCTTGACGCGCCCTGGTGAGTTGTGCCTCCCTCGGGGCACCCCCCAGGCGCAGCCAGGGCCCATTGTGTTCCTTTTGGCCCATAAAAATTCTCCGTAAAGTTTTGTGGCATTTGGACTCCGTTTGATATTGATTTCCTACGATGTAAAATACATGGAAAAAATAGGAACTGTCACTGGGCACTATGTCAATAGGTTAGTACCAAAAATTGATATAAAATGACTATAAAGTGATTATAAAACATCCAAGATTGATAATATAACAGCTTGGAACAATAAAAAATTATAGATAAATTGGAGACGTATCAGAGATGCATAGCAACGAGAGGGGGAGAGTGTGTCTACGTACCCTCGTAGATCAAAAGCGGAAGCGTTTGACAATGCGGTTGATGTAGTCCAACTTCTTCTCGTTCCAACCGATCAAGCACCGAATGTACAACACCTCCGAGTACTGCACACGTTCAGCTCGATGACGTCCCTCGAACTCTTGATCTAGCAAAGTGTCGAGGAAGTAGATGAGTTCCGTCAGCACGACGGCGTGGTGACGGTGATGGTGAAGTGATCCGCGCAGGGCTTCACCTAAGCACTACAAAGATATGACCGGAAGTGTAATCTGTGGAGGGAGGTGCCGCACACGACTAACAGATGTTGTTGTGTGTTCTAGGCGCCTCCCCCCTCATATATATAGGTGGGAGAGAGAGGGAGCAGCCAAGGGGGTGCCCAAGTACGAGGAATCCAGGGCCCTAGTGCAATTCTCTCCCCCCTTACCATAACTTCCGGAGGGGGAAGGAAGGAGGAGGGAGGAGGGAAGGAAGGGGGAGGCCGAATCCCTCCCCTTCCTTTCTCTCTTCTCCTCTTTCCTTCCCCTCCCATTTCGGCCTACATGGGGCGCACCAGCCCCTTAGGGGCTGGTCTATCCCCCTCTTGGCCCATTAGGCCCATGTAGTTGCCGGGGGGATGCCCGGAACCCCTTCTGGTGACCCGATATGTATCGGGTACCCCCGGAACACTTCCGGTGTCCGAATACCATCGTCCTATATATCAATCTTTACCTCTCGACCATTTCGAGACTCCTCGTCATGACCGTGATCTTATCCGGGACTTCGAACAACATTCGGTCACCAAATCACATAACTCATATAATACAAAATCGTCATCGAACGTTAAGCGTGCGGACCCTACGGGTTCGAGAACTATGTAGACATGACCGAGACACCTCTCTGATCAATAACCAATAGTGGAACCTGGATGCTCGTATTGGTTCCTACAAATTCTATGAAGATCTTTATTGGTCGTACCGTAATGACAACATACGTTATTCCCTTTGTCCTCGGTATGTTACTTGCCCGAGATTCGATCGTCGGTATCTTCATACTTAGTTCAATCACGTTACTGGCTAGTCTCTTTACTCGTTCCATAATACATCATCTCGCAACTAACTCATTATCACATTGGTTGCAAGGCTTATTATGATCTATGCCAACCTGATAACCCAGAAGTATAGGGGATTGCAACAGTTTTCGAGGGTAGAGTATTCAACCCAAATTTATTGATTCGACATAAGGGGAGCCAAAGTATATTCTCAAGTATTAGCAGCTGAGTTTTCATTCAACCACACTTGAAAGACTTAGTATCTGCAACAAAATATTAAGTAGCAAAGTAATATGGAAGTAATGGTAACCGCGGGAAAAGTAGTAGTAGCAGTTTTGTAGCAATCGTAATAGTGGCAACGGAAAAGTAACGGAGCAAAGATCAATATGAAACAAGCTCGTAGGCGGTGGATCAATGATGGATAATTATGTCAGATGTCATTCATATTGCAATGGTTATAACATAGGCTGACACAGAACTAGCTCCAATTCATCAATATAATGTATGCATGTATTCCGAATATAGTCATACGTGCTTATGGAAAAGAACTTGCATGACATCTTTGAAGGAAATATGCCCTAGAGGCAATAATAAAGTTGTTATTTATATTTCCTTATATCATGATAAATGTTTATTATTCATGCTAGAATTGTATTAACCGGAAACTTAGTACATGTGTGAATACATAGACAAACAGAGTGTCCCTAGTATGCCTCCACTTGACTAGCTTGTTAATCAAAGATGGTTAAGTTTCCTGACCATAGAGATGTGTTGTCATTTGATGAACGGGATCACATCGTTAGAGAATGATGTGATGGACAAGACCCATCCGTTAGCTTAGCATAATGATCGTTTAGTTTTATTGCTATTGCTTTCTTCATGACTTCTACATGTTCCTCTGACTATGAGATTATGCAACTCCCGAATACCGGAGGAACACCTTGTGTGCTATCAAACGTCACAACGTAACTAGGTGATTATAAAGATGCTCTACAGGTGTCTCTGATGGTGTTTTTTGAGTTGGCATAGATCGAGATTAGGATTTGTCACTCCGTGTATCAGAGAGGTATCTCTGGGCCCTTGTAACGCCCGGATAATTAGGCTACAGTAAAACTCTCCTGATGATGCCATGTCATCTCTGTTACTGTTGCTAATCAACTGTTAGTTCAAAACATTTCAAATTCAAAAAAAGAATTAGTGACAAACACCCAAAGTTTTCAAAAGTCAAGGCAAAAATGTTCGGTGGGTGCCAAATATTACACTGGTAATTATTATGGAGAAGACATTTTTTTAGAAAGTGCCTAAGTAATTTAAAATAAAATAAAACAGAAAAGAAAAATAAAGAAAAGAAAAGGATCCCCTCCCTCACTGGACCAGGCGGCCCAGCTCACAGGCCCACCTGGCCCAGTCGGCCAACCGCCGGCCTAGCCCCTCCCCGGGTCGCCTTCCCCCCCTGTTCCCCCGACCGGGGTCGCAACAGGGGCACGTCCCCGCCCGACCACCTCGCCGGCGCCGACGCCTGGAGGGGATAAGGCCGCCCCGACGCCTCGGCCTCCACCCATCTCTCCCACTTGCCCCCCCTCTCGCTCGCCTCTACGCCTCCCAGATCCACGCGCTCCCCCCTCTCTGTCTCGCTCGCCCACCTCACCCGAGCGCCATCGCCGCCGTTCTCCGTCGTTCCCGCGGCCACACTCATCGCCCTGCACCCCCGACATGCCGTAGGCGTCCGCCGTCATCCTCTACCTCATCTACGCCTCGCCATCGAGCTCGAGGAGCACCGCACGGTCGGGATTGAGCTCGTCCCCATCTTCTCTGTCGCCGGTGACCGCCGTCGTCTCCGGCCACCTCTGCGCTCCTAAACCGTCATGGGCCAACGTGTGAGCCGCGCGGTGAGCTTCTTCACCCCTTGCTCCTCTTCATTGACCTCTCGCGCCCCGTAGCGACCTTGTCCTCGTTGCCGTGAGCCCGTCGCCACAGATCGCCGCGCCGCCGTGGCCACAGCCACCGTCACGCTCGCGCAAGCCCACGGTCGAGTTCCTGGTGCTCCCAGGAGCCCAACGAGCACGAGCCCGTGCTTCCCCGTACCCCCTAGCTCTAGATCCGTCGACGCCCGAACTCCGGCGTCCGCTCCGCCGCTCGCCATCGCCGTCTTCGGCCGTTTCCGGACAAGCCACCCCCACAGTTCGACGCGCAAGCGTGCGCCCGTTCGAACGCGGGTAGCCGCGCACGAAACGACCCACTGAGGCGAAATCCCGAGGCTCGCCGGCGCCCTCCGCCGCGTTTTGGCTCGCCGGAGCCAACTCCGGCGCCGGCCGCCGACGTGGCTGGCCTGGGGCCACCCCAGAGCCACTGCCAGTGGGCCCCGTGGGTCCCAGTTGACTGGGTTGACCCAGTCAACTGCTGACTGGGTTGACCCAGTCAACTGCTGACTAGGCATGCCCCAGCCACTAACGTATGGTCCCCACCGCTTAATCCTATAATTAAAACATTTTAATAATTAAAACTAATTAGTTTAGTTAATTAGACACTAACAGGTGGGGTCCAGTAGTTAACTAACCTAAATTTAGTTAGTTTAAACTTCTGTTAGTCCACTGTCTATGACAGGTAGGACCCACTGGTCAGTTTGACTAGTCAAACGGGTCAGCTGACTACTGACGTCACGCTGATGCATTGCTGACGCATTAATAGATTTCTGTTAATAAAAATAATTCCAGAAAATGGTTTAATCTTTGAAAAATCATATAAAATAAACCGTAGCTCGGATGAAAATACTTTCTACATGAAAGTTGCTCAGAACGACGAGACGAATCCGGATACGCAGCCGGTTCGTCCGCCACACATCCCTAACATATCGAACTCGCAACCTTTCCCCTCCGTTTCATCTGTCCGAAAATGCGAAACATCGGGAATAATTTCCCGGATGTTCCCCCCTTCGCCGGTACCACCTACTGCCGCGTTAGGACACACCTAGCACCGCTCATTGTCATGTCACGCATCGTCATGCTTATGTTTGCATTGTATTTACTATTTCTTCCCCCTCTTCTCTCCGGTAGACTACGAGACCGACGCTCCTGCTGCCCAGTTCGACTACGGAGTTGACGACCCCTCCTACTTGCCAGAGCAACCAGGCAAGTCCCCCCTTGATCACCAGATATCGCCTATTCTTCTCTATACTGCTTGCATTAGAGTAGTGTAGCATGTTACTGCTTTCCGTTTATCCTATCCTGATGCATAGCCTGTCCTTGCTTCTACTGTTGTTACCTTTACCTACAATCCTACATGCTTAGTATAGGATGCTAGTTTTCCATCAGTGGCCCTGCATTCTTGTCCGTCTGCTGTGCTATACTATCGGGCCGTGATCACTTGGGCAGTGATCACGGGTATATACTTATATACTATATACATGACACCTATGGTGACTAAAGTCGGGTCGGCTCGTAGGAGTACCCGCAAGTGGATCTTTGTGGCGGAGCGACAGGGCAGGTTGAGACCGCCTAGGTGAGAGGTGGGCCTGGCCCTGGACGGCGTCCGCGGTTACTTCAAAATAACACGCTTAACGAGTTCTTGGTATTTGATCTGAGTCTGGCCATTTGGTCTATACGCACTAACCAGCTACGCGGGAACAGTTATGGGCACTCGACGTCGTGGTATCAGGCGAAGCTCTTCTTGACGTCAGCGACGGAGCGGCGCGCGCCGGATTGGACTGGAACGCCACTAGGCTAGGTCTGCTTCCGGCCGCCCTCGCAACATGCAGGTGTGCAATGGGCGATGGGCCCAGACCCCTGCGCGCATAGGATTTAGACCGGCGTGTTGACCTCTCTGTTGAGCCTAGGTGGGGCCGCGACGTGTTGATCTTCCGAGGCCGGGCATGACCCAGAAAAGTGTGTCCGGCCAAATGGGATCGAGCGTGTTGGGTTATGTGGTGCACCCCTGCAGGGAAGTTTATCTATTCGAATAGCCGTGTCCCTCGGTAAAAGGACGACCCGGAGTTGTACCTTGACCTTATGACAACTAGAACCGGATACTTAATAAAATACACCCTTCCAAGTGCCAGATACAACCCGGTGATCGCTCTCTAACAGGGCGACGAGGAGGGGATCGCCGGGTAGGATTATGCTATGCGATGCTACTTGGAGGACTTCAATCTACTCTCTTCTACATGCTGCAAGATGGAGATGGCCAGAAGCGTAGTCTTCGACAGGACTAGCTATCCCCCTCTTATTCTGGCATTCTGCAGTTCAGTCCACTGATATGCCCCTTTACACATATACCCATGCATATGTAGTGTAGCTCCTTGCTTGCGAGTACTTTGGATGAGTACTCACGGTTGCTTCTCTCCCTCTTTCCCCCCTTTCCTTTCTACCTGGTTGTCGCAACCAGATGTTGGAGTCCAGGAGCCAGACGCCACCGTCGACGACGACTCCTACGGCACTGGAGGAGCCTACTACTACGTGCAGCCCGCTGACGACGACCAGGAGTAGTTAGGAGGATCCCAGGCAGGAGGCCTACGCCTCGTTCGATCTGTATCCCAGTTTGTGCTAGCCTTCTTAAGGCAAACTTGTTTAACTTATGTCTGTACTCAGATATTGTTGCTTCCGCTGACTCGTCTATGACCGAGCACTTGTATTCGAGCCCTCGAGGCCCCTGGCTTGTATTATGATGCTTGTATGACTTATTTATGTTTTAGAGTTGTGTTGTGATATCTTTCCGTGAGTCCCTGATCTTGATCGTACACATTTGCGTGCATGATTAGTGTACGGTCAAATAGGGGGCGTCACAGCCCTCTCGGTAATGGACATCACTATGAGCCTTGCTAGCAATGTGACTAATGAGTTAGTTACGGGATGATGCATTACGGAACGAGTAAAGAGACTTGCCGGTAACGAGATTGAACTAGGTATGAAGATACCGACAATCGAATCTCGGGCAAGTAACATACCGATGACAAAGGGAATGACGTATGTTGTTATCCGGTTTGACCGATAAAGATTTTCATAGAATATGTAGGAGCTAATATGAGCATCCAGGTTCCGCTATTGGTTATTTACCGGAGATGTGTCTCGGTCATGTCTACATAGTTCTCAAACCCGTAGGGTCTGCACGCTTAACGTTCAATGATGATTTGTATTATGAGTTATGTGATTTGATGACCGAAGTTTGTTCAGAGTCCCGGATGAGATCACGGACATGACGAGGAGGCTTGAAATGGTCGATAGGTAAAGATTCATATATGGGAAGGTTATAATCGAACATCGGAATGGTTTCGAGTGATTCGGATATTTTACCGGAGTACCGGGGGGTTACCGGAACCCCCCCCCCCGCCCCGAGGAAGTATTGGGCCTTATTGGAGGAGAGGAGAAAGGCCACGTGAGGAGGGGTACGCCCCCCTTGCCCAAACCGAATTGGACTAGGGGAGGGGGCGGCCCCCCTCTTTCCTTCTCCCTCTCTCTTCCTTCCCCTTTCCCTCTCCGGTGGATGGAAGGAAGGGGGGCCGCAAACTACTTCGACTAGGAGTCCAAGTACGACCCTCCCTTATGGCACGCCCCCTTGGCCGGCCACCTCCTCCTCCCCCCTTTATATATGGAGGCGGGGGGCACCCCAAAGGCAGAACCGACAATCTCTTAGCCGTGTGCGGTGCCCCCCTCCACAGTTTAACACCTCGGTCATATCGTCGTAGTGCTTAGGTGAAGCCCTGCGCCGGTAAATTCATCATCACCGTCGCCACGCCATCGCGCTGATGGAACTCTCCCTCGTCCTCAACTGGATCAAGAGCTCGAGGGACGTCATCATGCCGAACGTGTGCTGAACACGGAGGTGTTGTACGTTTGGTACTTGGATCGGTTGGATCGTGAAGACGTTCGACTAAATGAACCGCGTTAAAGTAATGCTTCCGCTTTCGGTCTACAAGGGTACGTGGACACACTCTTCCGTCTTGTTGCTATGAATCTCCTAGATAGATCTTGCATGATCGTAGGATTTTTTTTGAAATTGCATTCTACGTTCCCCAACAGTGGTATCCGAGCCAGGTCTATGCGTAGATGTTATATGCACGAGTAGAACACAATGAGTTGTGGGCGATAATAGTCATACTGGTTACCACCAACGTCTTACTTTGATTTAGCAGTATTGTAGGATGAAGCGGTCCGGACCGACATTACATGACCGCGTTGATGAGACTTGTTCTACCGACGTGCTTCACACATAGGTGGCTGGCGGGTGTCTGTTTCTCCAACTTTAGTTGAATTGAGTTTGACTACGGCCGGTCCTTGTTGAAGGTTAAAAAAGCATACTTGATGAAAAATCGTTGTAGTTTTGATGTGTAAGTAAGAACGGTTCTTGCTAGAAGCCCGAAGCAGCCACGTAAAACTTGCAACAACAAAGTAGAGGACGCCTAACTTGTTTTTGTAGGGCTTGTTGTGATGTGATATGGTCAAGACGTGATGAGATATAAATTGTTGTATGAGATGATCATGTTTTGTAAAAGTTACCGGCAACTGGCAGGAGCCTTATGGTTGTCGCTTTATTGTATGAAATGCAATCACCATGTAATTGCTTTATCACGAAGCGGGAGTGATAGTCGTAGAAGCAATAGTTGGCGAGACGACAACGACGCTACTATGGAGATCAAGGTGTCAAGCCGGTGACGATGGAGATCATGACGGTGCTTTGGAGATGGAGATCAAAGGCACAAGATGATGATGGCTATATCATGTCACATATTTTTTGATTGCATGTGATGTTTATCTTTTATGCATCTTATTTTGCTTAGTACGGCGGTAGCATTATAAGATGATCCCTCATTTAAATTTCAAGGTATAAGTTTTCTCCCTCAGTATGCACCGTTGCTACCGTTCATCGTGCCGAGACACCATGTGATGGTCGGGTATGATAAGCTCTACGTTCACGTACAACGGGTGCAAGCCAGTTTTGCACATGCAGAATACTCGGGTTAAACTTGACGAGCCTAGCATATGCAGATATGGCCTCGGAACACTGAGATTGAAAGGTCGAACGTGAATCATATGCACTACTGCAGGATGCTGCTAACGCGACACTACGATCAGAGACCCTTCGACGAAACTGTGTGTGATGCAATAATCGCAAACGGTGGTGTGAAAAAACCGTCAAAAAGGTGCAAAACGTTTGCGATGGCGGAGCCATGAAACACGGTTCAGATTTTAGTTGCGTGTGCGATGCAGGGCACACGCTTCAGTTCAATTAACTGTTTTCGATGAGGAGGAACAAAATAAACGGGCAGCCAGATGAAGGTGTGTGTGATATACAGCATACTGTTCACTCGGATGAACTGTTTGTGATTAGGCAACACAAAAGAAACGGTCAGCCAGATCAAGGTGTCTGCGATATACGGCATGCGGTTCACTCGGATGAACTATTTGCGTCGAGACAAGAGAACAGAAACGGTTCAATATATCAAGATGTGTGTGATACGCGGCAAACAGGTCTGTAATCAGAATTGTGTGCGAAGACCGATAATAACACAGACGATTGCTTCTAATAAGATGTATGTGATATGTTCTGTCTGCACAACATCTATTGGCCTTTGGGGGACGGGCGGTCATCCGGATACACCGTAAGGATGCGAAGAGGCATCCTATATCAGCAAGGACTAGCTGTTCCACCAGTAGCTCATGTAAGAGAACTCTCAAGTTAAGTGTGCTCAGGCTGGAGCAGCCATCAGATGGGTGACTGGATAGGACGGTGTGTTGATGGAGTAGCCATGAGTTAATTTAACCTCGAGGTCCTTGTTTTATATTTTTATATTTTAACACATGTTAAAGAAGGTCTACCGCAATACTTTTTGACAATATGTGATACATGGCATATAGTTGATCCATCCGACCTGTTTGTGATGGAATAAGCCGTGTGTGTTGTGGGCAAACACTTGCTAGTATTCAACCATTTGCGATTGATGAATTCATCACCGACGGGTTCCCTAGTGTGGTCCGTGTTCATCTGATCATCATCTACTTCTTGTGCTAGCTCGATGTTCCTTCTATGCTAAATTTCCATTAATTGATGGCGTTTTATGAACATGCACTACTGCAGGATGCTGCTAACGCAACACTACGATCAGAGACCCTTTGACAAAACTATGTGCGATGCCATAATCGCAAATGGTGATGTAAAAAACCGTCAAAAAAGATGCAAAACGTTTGCGATGAATGATACATCAAACATGACTCAGATTTTAGTTGCGTGTGCGAGGAGTGGCATACGATTGAACTGTTTGCGATGAGACAGAACAACAGAAACGGGCAGCCAGATCAAGGTGTGTGCGATATACGGCATACAGTTCACTTCGATGAACCATTTGCGATGATTGAGGTGAACACAAACAATTCGGCATAACAAGATGTGTGTGATACCCGGCAAACAGGTCGGTAATCAGAATTGTGTGCGATCATTATAGACATCCCCTACGGTCTTTTTTTTTTGAATTGTGTGCTCGTCAAGCACACAGTTCAACAAACCAACCTGCGGGTGATAATGTAGAAGATCTCTATCAAATACATATTACTAACCGTTTGCGATGAGATTGACAGGATAAACGGAGAAATATACAGTCTGCTTAATTTAGTCCTTCTTCTTCTTGTTTTTGTTGTTGGATGGCCCCACGACATCGTCTTGGCGAGGACGCTTCATGCTGCTGACCGTTGGCTTTTCATCGTCGTCGTCCTCCTCGTTCGACCATTCCTCCTCCTCATCATTGTCGTCCTCTTCTTCGTCCTTCGACGGCTCCTCGTCCGTCTGGTTGTCATCTGACGACTCCGGAGGCGGCGTCCCTTCCATGAACCAGATATAATCGAGGTCTGTGCTTGACGCCGGACTCATGGAAGATGAGCGGGATGATTCTGATGTTGACCTATCATCGGGCGCCAGACTGCTGGACGAACTGTCGTCCTCGCTGTCGCTCGACATGGCTGCAGAGTGTGTGCCAGTGTGTAGCGCAGCCTATCGGCGACGATGAAGATGGTGGACACTTAAGCAGGGTATGCAGAGAAGAGGAACTGCCAATTGAAGCGGGGATTGAAGCGGGGGTTGGCGTATTATCTAACTGCTGATATAATCAACCGCAATTATTTGTACCCAGTCGCTCCAATTCCCGGGGTTGCGCAGGACTCCTATTGGCTATTTGGCTGGTTTCCTTTTTCAGGACAAAAACAAGGAACGAGTTTTGGGATTATGCACCGGTACGAACGGAGTAGGACAAGCAATACATTGAGCTCTTCTTATTGATAAAGCCAGTAATAATCAAACTAGAAAGGAAAAGAAAAAAGACAAAGAAAAATATCTGCATGAATCTTCACATAACATCAATGGCATATGACCTAGATGTGCATTACTTAGAGCACATCTAGATGTGCTTTAGTAATACTGTCAAACAAAACCCTAATCATCATTGCAAACAGCGCATAGAACATGGCTAATGTGACAACCACAACTACACATGCTAGTTCCTTCTTGTCTCTTGCTTTCATATGTTGCCCGTGATTGATTCTTTCTTGCTTCATCATACTGATGGTACATTCCAGATCAGCCAGTTCCTTCTTCAACTTTATGTTATCTTCTGCGAGCTTGGTGATAACACTCCGTGCCCTGCCATGCCATTCTTCATCTAGCCAGTTAACAAAGGCACAAGCCTCATATCCCTGCTAATGTCAAATAGTATTCTGGATGAGCGGTGGCATTAACTAAAGTAAAATAATGACCTTAATTAGCACTATCCTCTAAGGGGCAAATGAGAAACCTCCTGCCAATGTCGATTCCCTCCGTGCATACACGTCGAGCGGGAGTGTTCCCGTGCACACAACTCAGCTTTTGGTACTCTTCTCGGTGGCGCAAAATCGGAGTCGAACTTGTGTTGTGGTAGTCTAGAGTCAAGATCCGGATCCGGCGGCAGATCGCTTTCCTGGGGGGGGGGGGTCATTCAGGATGGATTCAGCAAGGAGCTATACTTTGGACATGCTAAAATAGATCGGGATAGATTGGAACCTGACAGGACGATTCAGATCCGTAGTACACCTGCCTTCTGATGACCTTAGGCAAGTGCTCGGCAGCAACCGCCGTCGTGGCGGCGATACGAGCAAGAGCAGCCCGCACCAAAACCATCAGCACCACTTGTCCACATTCCTCCAATGTCAGCGCCACGCGAGGTAATTTGGAGGCCATGTAGGGATTTGGGGAAAATGGGGAAACTGTGGAGATAAGCTAACGGTCCGGAACTACTTATGGGTTCTATACGGCACACTATTTATACATGTCGTTTGTGTTACGTATTACAACGTCACACACGATTTCCGCACCAAACCATGTGAGAAGACAACGTAGGTTAGACATAGTTGTCGTTACATAACCGTATGTGATGTACTACCCTGTCCATATAATTGAGTTACGATGAGATACCGTGTAAACAGCCGCTCTACGGATATCCGTAAAAAAAAGCCGCTCTGCATATAGAGATGGCGGCGGCCTAGGCAGCGGCTATCGGAGAATAGGTTAATCCTCGGTCGGTGGGCAGTGGCGGCGTTATAGGAGGTCAATCCTCGGTCTGCAGCGAGAGATAGGAGGAGCTCAACCATCGAGGTCAGCGGTGGCGTGATTCGAGCACAACCATCACGGTCAATGGCGGGATAGTGGAGGTCGAATTTCAGGTGGCAGCCGCACTAAGCTTTGCTCCTCGACCCTGCTATCTCGACGTGCTTGTCTGTCTGCTGGGTGGAGGTCGCCGCGCGGCTAATTAATTAAGGTATTCTTTTCATGAGTGGCTTAATTAAGGTATTCAATTACTAAGGGTAGTGTTGTACTATTACTCTGCGTGTAAATTGACTGGCCATTAATTTTTGTCATTGCACGTCTGGATAACAACATGGAGCGCCCTCAGTAATTATTAAAATAAAACCTTGTGATTTATGCACGCATCTTTGGGCAGCAGTTAATCCATGTATTAATGTTGTTGTTTTGTTTTTAATGACCATTCGTGTGCTGCAGATGGAACGATCTCGATGGATGAAGAATTGGAAAACCATGGATTTTATCAGTGGCGTGATACAGTTCTTGAATTTGGCTGAAAGTACAAAGTGGAGAATTGGTGACGCGGATTACATCATGTGTCCATGTATTGATTGTGCCAATACAGAGTCACATGAAGTTGCAGATGTTCAGATGCACTTAGTCTCTAGGAGGTCATGTATGAAGATACCCAGGGCAGCGAGATGCCAAACCCCGATCAGTGTCACATGGATGTTGAATCTAACATCGGGGCAGAGGCGTCAAGCTACCAATGGAACACCGGAAAGCCGAAACGCCCACTGGAAAACAAAGACGTCGACGCAGATGACGACGATCTTGATATGCCAGATTTTGCTGCTATGATTGTAGATTTTGAGGGCCCAAAAAAGGATATGATTGGGTACAAGGATCTGCCAACCATTGATGCGGACTCCAAGAAAGAATTGTATCCAGGTTGCAAAAATAGATATTCCAGGTTGAGTGCCACCCTGGCGCTTCTTAGATTTAAAGCAGCAAACAGTCTATCAAACAAGGGCTTCACAGAGATGTTAGATATTTTCAAAGAGATTCTTCCGGAAGATAATGTGCTCCCCAGAAGGACGAATGAAGTGAAGAAAATGGTTTGCCCATTGGAACTTGAAGTACAGAAGATACATGCTTGTGTGAATGATTGTATATTGTACCGTGGTGAGTACAAAGATTCGCGTGCATGTCCCACATGTAGGCATGCATGATACAAGCACATGAGAGCAAAGTACATGTATAAATTGGACGACGAGATCAAGACAGGAATCCCGTTCAAGGTTGTTTGGTACTTGCCTTTAATTCCAAGGTTGAGGCATTTGTTTGCAACCCTAAAGAGGCAAAGAGGTTGCGGTGGCATCATGATGAGAGAATTGCGGATAGGTTTATGAGGCACCCGAACGATGGGGCACGGTGGGAATTAATCGACAAAAAGTTTGAAAAATTTGCCAAGGATCCTAGAAGTATAAGGCTCGGGGAGTGTACCGACGGGATGAATCCTTTTGGCGATATGAGCACCAATCACAGCACATGGCCGGTGCTTCTGTGCATATATAACCTAGCTCCTTGGTTGTGTATGAAGAAAAAATACATTATGATGTCAATGATTATCCAAGGCCCGAAGCAACCTGGAAATGACATCGACATTTACTTTCAGCTACTGGTAGAAGAACTGCTGACAGTGTGGCTAGATGCGCCTGCTGTAAAATGTTATGATGCTTAGAGAAAGGAGATTTTTGATCTACATGCGATGCTGGTACACACCATTCAAGATATGCCGGCATTAGGCAACACATCGGGGCAGAAAATAAACGGAGATGTAGGGTGTGTCACATGCATGGATAGGACAGCTAGCAGAAGACTTCCCAACTCGCGCAAAACAGTGTATTTGCGTCATCGTAGGTTCATACGGAAAAATCACCCATACCGAAAGATGAAAGATGAACTTGATGGTACGACAGAGGCAGGTGCGGGCCCAAGACCCTATGGCGGGGAGGTGGTCCACAACATGGCTAAAAAGTTAATGTTGTGCTTGGCAAGAACCACCCTTTGACGGTGAAACAAACACCCAAGGGTCAAGTGTTTAAGAAGAAATCGATGTTCCGGAAATTACCTTACTGGGACATTCTATGTGTACGTCACTGCATCGATGTCATGCACATAGAGAAGAACGTATGTGAAAGCATCCATGGTACTCTGCTCAAAATTAAAGGTAAAAGAAAGGATGGTGACGGTTCACGGCTCGATATGCTTGCTGATCAATCAAAAGGCAAGAGTGAAGCAGAAGATGATGACAAATTCATCAAAGCTCCCAGAGTTACAATTTCAGTACAAAAGAAGCAACACAGTTCTTCACCTATTTGTTGTCAGTTAAGACACCCTCTTCCTACTGCGCAAACATTATAAGTCTTGTCGATGCGAGCTCAGGTAAAATGAAGTTGGGACACATGAAGTCACATGATTGGCACGTAATGTTGACACAAATCCTCCCGGTGGCCATCAGGAATCTGATGGACAAAGATATAAGAAACACACTAATTGAACTCTGTGATTTCTTCAACCAACTATGACAGAAAGTTATAGATCCTGAAGAGTTGGACCATATGCAAGATGATATTGCAAGAATATTGTCCAACCTAGAGATGTTTTTCCCACCGTCATTCTTTGATGTCATGGTCCATCTGTGGCACCCCGGCTCAGAGAAAACCGGAACGCCCCGTATTCCAGCCCAGAGATCGAGGAGAAGTCTTCTGGAATACGGCACTGCTTAGCATAGAACAAATCAGCTCTTTATTACAAGCTATATGGATACAAGGGGATTACATTGGCACAACGACACTACGCCTGCCACAGTTGCTCCATGCAAGCTGCAGAACAACACGATGCAGCGGAATAACTCTAGCAGCAGAACAACGACAACGGTGATGAACTCCACTCCGCAGGGACTCTGGATCGAACGCTTATCCTAGCTCGCAAACAAGGAATCCACGGCAATCAAGCAATCAAATCTGGCATGACCTGCAAACTGGCATGACACGCCAGGTCAATACATTGAATGTACTTGCAAGCTCACAATAACCAGAAGCATTCAAGACAAACAACAGCATGGCAATTACAGGTTAAGCAGGAATTATCATGAGATCATCGGGATAACATGGCATGAACAACATGAACATGATACCGCTAGAACAATATGAGCATGGCATGAACATATAAATCTGACGATACTAGCATGCAACATGATGACACTATATGCACCATTTATTCTGCTCGGGTTACCTCGTAACCATCACATGCATCACTTACCAACCTCGGACATCACACGATCTTCTCAGGATCAAATCAAGCTTGGTATGAACAATACCGTAGTGATCATTAAATGACCACAAGGAGCTTGATCTTTACCCATGATTCTCGCACAACATCACGAATATCCAACAACTCAGTATCCTCGATACCACGGTAATCATTCACGGATCACAAACGGAACCACTCTTGGCTCAACGGGTTACCTCGTAACCAAAGGGTGATCATTCACGGATCACATAACCAACTTATCTCATCATCGAACCGGGGTTGTTATTAAGCACATTATTATTATTACTGTTGACCCACAGTGTGACAACTACGAACTGGGCCCCTATCCGCAGGTGCGGCTATCGATAGATTTAATATACACTCTGCAGAGGTTAGCACACTGTACCCACACCACGGAACCCATGGCCTCGCACTCCCATTCTGGTGGACCAACTATGTTCCTACAAAACCGTCCTACTGCCATGACACTCTCCCGACCACTCCGACCAACTCCCCTTTGGGCTAAGTCCTGGGTGGTCCCGTGCCTACCAAAGGCAACAACGACCACCGTCGTGGCAAAACATAAACGGTCCCAAACGGGGACAAGGTACCATAACAACAACAACAACAACAACAACAACAACAACGGGCACACAAGGCTTATGTCCGCCTACCTGATCAGGGTAGCGCACGCACATAACCTTCCCTCGTTTGAGGCACCGGCGAGAGGCATGACAATAGACCCAGTTAGGACATTCCCATAAAGGTAAGCGTGATTGCACTAGTCAGCTCGATATGGTGGCACCATGACTGAGCCAACAGTTGTTCAAGTTCAATTTAATCCGGTTAAACTTGAATGCAAATATGCCGAGCCATAATAAAATAATATGATGCAATTACAATGCATGAGTACGATATCAACATAAGCATGAGGGTACCACATAACTATCAACCATATCAACAATGAATCATATCCAACTGAGCATGGCATAATGACGAGCATGAATATCACAAGTACAACACTACTCATAGCATAACATGACCACTAGCATCAACAATAAATACCATGCAAGAACACATCAATAACATTACCGAGTAAATACTTGACCAACTAACAACAAAGGAACAATGCATATTAAATGGTACTCAATAACTGACGTTAGTCATGCACCGAAGAACATGACCAACCCAACATGTACTACTATCAAGCATGACCAATATGAAAGTAATACTATCAGGTAGAATATGATAACAGAGTGCAAGAAAACATAGCATGACAGTAGTCACCGATCGATAACCATAACCGAAATAACAAGAATAGCAGCAAAACAAACATACAGTTATTAAAGATTCAAGTTGTAAACCAATTCTACTGCATGGCTATCATGCAAATGGTGATTGTGGCTTGCCTGGGGATGAGGAATGCACTAGGGAGAAGTGCGGAGACATCGCAGAAGGATTCGCTAGAAACACTTCTCTCTCGAAAGGGGCTGGTTAGGGGAAAGGGCAAAATGGTCATTTTCAGTATGCCAACACATAATGAAAGTGATACCAACAGAACAGGCTTGACGAGACGAAAAAGTGAGCGTTGGTTTCACCTCAATCGGAGTTACGATTGCGGAGTTATGAGGGGTTGAACACCAGGAACCAATCTGTGAAAGTTTTCATCACCAACGGGTCCCTGAGTGGATAAGACTGAAACAAATTTCAGATAATACGCTTTCGGAATAGTGAAAGCGCATCCTTGGCCACAGTAGAGCAGAATACGTTTTTCGGAAAGGAAAACGCATTCCAGCAAAAGAAGGAAAGAGATACGATTTCACCAAACAAAAACGTACTTACCGGAAACCATTTCCACTTGCAACGTGGGATGAGGCGCCTGGGCCACTGGCGCATGGGGCCCAGGGGCAGGGAGGGTCGGGCGCACGTGTGTTCCTCCCTCTGTTCGCTCACGCGAGGAACAAAAGAGGAACGAGGCCAGGCAGGGGCGCTCAGGCGAGGGGGCCGACCGGCTCCGGCCATCTCCGGCCGAACCGAGGCCACCAGCGGGTGCGGGAGGCCATGGCGCATCCGTTCAGAGGGTAAGGCGGCGCTGGGGAGGAGTGGAGAGGAAGGGAGGGGCGGCGCCAGGGGAGGACAGAGGGGGCGTCACTGGTCTTGGGGATGCGCGGCCCGGGCACTCCGGCGACGGGCTGAGGGGGTGGGGCGGATGAGTGGAGCGAGGGGAACTCGATGGATGTTGTGGGAGGAGAGGAGGTTCGGGTTGGCCGGAATCAAGCCGAGGCCGAGGCGGCCATGGAGGATGACGGGGCACAACGGCGAGATGAGGCGACTCCAGAGGGCAAATTAGGTGAGGGAGAGATGGTTGAGGTGCGGAGGGACTCGGGCACGCTTATATAGCAGAGGGGAAGGCTCTGGAGCATCGCTAGTGAGCTCGAGAAGTGCTCTAATGGTGGACAGTGGCTGGGCATCGCACGGGCATGGAGCTAGCGGCTCATTTACGGCGAACCACGACGAGGAACCGATGCAGAGCGACGCAGTCGAGCACGGGCGAGCTCCTGGACAACGTTTGAGGTCGAGGCGAGGAGGGAGTGGACGAGCATAGTGGCCGGAAAAAGCCAGAGGGCGAGTTACCATGACGTAAGCGTGATCAGCGCGTGCACTGGAGCAAGCGGCATGCTTTGGCGTGGCCGACCTTGTCCAGTAGAATGACCTTAGTGCCCCGAGTCAAAATGAGGAAATAAATCGGACCAGGGGCAAAGAAAAGATTTGCACTTAGCTCCAAAGTAAATCAACAGGAAGGTGTTTGTAACTTGCTGTGGTGACACCAGCTTGATAACGTGGTAAATAATATGTCTGGTGATGATCACACGCTAATGTCATTAAGATGGAAAAGTTTCAGCTCAATAAGAGGAGTTTAGCTAGTGGTTGCTGTAGAAACCACCATAATGAACATAATTTGAAATTTGGATGATGCCCTCATATGGAGAGTCAAGTTGAGCTGAAATTGGGCATGGCCTAATGATTTGAAGATATGAAGATGCCCAAGAAGTTTCCTGCCATTTGGATGAACCAAAATAGCACTTGCTTCACAATGCATTTCTCTGGACAAAATTTTGGAAAATTTTCACAGGACAAATGGTTTACTGGATTGAGCCAAAATTTTGTGGAGAGAGTTTATATGGATGGTAGAATGCCCTAGACAATTTTCAGCTTAAATTAAGCAAGATAAAATGTGGTTGCTTCACAAACTGAAAATCTGACCAGAAACTAAGATTTGGGGCTGGGCTCACATAGATGGGTTACATGAGCTCATATTTGGTGGAGAGTCATGATTTGATCATATGAAGGACCTTGCAAAATTTTAACTCAATTGGATTAACCTAGCTAGTACTTTCTTCACAACCAATTCCCTCAGACATGAACTTTGAAAAATTGCTCAGGAATATTTACTAGGCAAATTAAGTTGAATTTTGGCATGGGGAAATTATTTGGACATGAAAAGGTGTCCAAGACGTTTGAGGTCAATTGGGAAAAGGTAAATGGCACTTGCTTCACAATCTGCCATTCAGGATAGAATAGGAAATGAATTAATTGAGCATGATGAGGAACATGGCAAATGAAACATTTTGCCATATTTGAGGAAGATATGACACAAAAAATTTATGAGAATTATTTGGGAATTTTAGGAGTGATGGAAATATAGGTTGCTTCACAACCTAGGGCAAACAGGGTTATTCCTTTAATATAGAAAGGAATATTCCCAATAAAAAGGATATTGGGTTAGGTCAATGATAGAAATGACAAGGTCTTGGGAAGGTTTTGAGGATGACAAGCCACTCTGAAATGAAAGAAGAGGTCATCTTCTTCAATTTCCAGACCACGTAGCCACGGAAAAGAAAACTCAAGCAAAAACCTCAGAAAAACAAAAGAAAAAGAAAGGGCCAAAAATCAGGCTGTGACAACTCTTCGCCCCTTACAAAAATCTCGTCCTCGAGATTTGGTTGCTCAGGGAACAAGTATGAATATATCTGACTTAAGGAAACCGTTTCCAACTCGGGTATCCTTTTTTCCATTATTGATTGTTCCTACTGTGTTTTATATGATGAGACTGCGTGGCTCTGGGGTGGTTTGCTTCACTGTATCCACATTCTGATAGACCTTACCTCACATGTTTGTGAGGTTACCATGGTTGACGGGGTCAAACTGTTGAATGGCCTCTTGGTCTGACTTGACAGACTCAGATATTTGATACTGACAAATCTGAGCACATACTGTTAACTGAGCGGGTTATCTGGGTATGGGGCCCTTACCAAAATTGAGTAGACCCCTTAGGTGAATATTAATGGTGATCAATACTGACTCAGACTATCCGGGGTATCTGCACCATGCGGGTCATGCAACAATTTTCATACCTGCATCGTCGGTCTTGCTCCTTCATTATTGTTTCCTTTGTCTGGATCCTTAGCTGAAAGAGCTTGGTAAAATTGCTTCTTCGTGTGGCCATAGATACTGTCGGGTGCAATATTCCGGCAGGCGTATTTTTATCCTCATCTGCTGATATGGGATCATCATTTAAATGGCAGGTTCATCGTCTCTCAAGTCTTAACCATAGGGAAATGATCATCCGTACCCTTGCAAGAAATCGGCAAATAAATCAGTAGCCACCAGAACGGTCTTTACAACTCAGATCTGGGACATCACTGGAATAACTCAACCACGGCTCAAGATAGCCGAAAATCAGCTCAGAGCATGAGACCGTGTTGATATATCCGGAAAGTGGCAGTTCCCTAAGACGGCTGAAAAACAGCTCAGAGCAAAGGGCCACTGTCACAAAAATAAACTCAACAACTGTACAAGACGGCCGGAAAGCAGCCCAGAACTCGTGACAGTTGTTGAATAGAGAAAAATAAAGCCAGCATCCACCCTGGTCGACCAAAAACAGCTCAGAACACAGGAGTGGTGCCGTCACCAGAGAAAGGTAGACAAGGGCTCATCAGGATCATATTCCAGGTTCGCAGGTACTTGTACAGGGCTCACTGTTGTCGTCAATCTTCATAGTCCTTTGTCACACTAAGGTGTATATATGGCTTCCTTCGCATATATTTGAGAATCTGAATCCCGAAGCAGACTGGTGTTCTGACTGATTCTTGTTTCTGACCAAACTGTTGCGGATCTGGTTCTTCGGATTCACTGCCATATGTTGTCAATTTACAGTGTACTATCTTGCACCAGTGCCGTACTGAGGACGATTGGATGGCTTATGCTGGAAACCATCGAGAGTATCTTGCTGAGGAAGACTAGATATCATGCTTCAGAAGCTTCCCCCCTTAAAGACTTGCTAGGGGAAAACTCGATACCCTATACCGAAAGCTTTTTGCGGTTTCTTACTGCAGAAGACAAAGTACCTTGCACGGGAAGTCATCCATGTATCATACTGAGGAAGATAGAGGAATCTTGCATTGGAAGCTTCTCTGGAAGCTTGCGAGGAAAGACTGGGTTGCTTACACCAGAAACTTCTCCTTGTGATAGGCGGACTGAATGCCACATATATGTATATACCGTCTTAATATTTCTGCTATTGATTACTTGTACGAAACGGGGTTTTGCTAGACTATCCTCCTCTCTGAATATTGAATACATGGCACACTCTTACTTTCTTCCAGGTATATCGGGTTTCAAAGTCGTCCTCAACGAAGAATCAACATTTGCATCTGAATTATACCTTTGACTGAGAATCTATCGTCGATCTTGCACACAATTTTTCTTCTTGCTGATTTGATCATTTCGGCTATGAAGGGTGCACACTGAGGGGACTTTATTATCCATACTATTGTGAGAAGTGCATATTAATGTAAACTTGATTATCACCATCACAATCAGATATTTCTCATTCACTACGGTCGGCGGAGAATTCCATTCTGTTCAGCTGAATTTGCAAATACATGCACTCCTTGCTGACTCTTTGGGTCCAACGTCGGTTGACGAGCAACTTTAATGAGGGGAAAACTATGTAACACCGAGGGCCCAAAGAAAGAAGCAAAAGAGACGATGAAAACAAAAACACACAGAGCATACAAATAATATAATCAAGCAATGTCACATATTACTACTACTCACGCAATAATATGCATGCACACATAAGCACACAAATCTCGCAGAAACTTTGGTACTACGGTCTAATATGCGGTGGCGGTGTGCATGAAAGTGAACTCATGTGTGGAAGGATTTGGCGTAACCAAGGCTATGCCAAGCACTGGCTGAACACCGGTCGCAACCAGATGGATACGGAGGCGAGGACGGACTTGGTGATAAAGTAGCGAGACACAAGGTCACGACCACATCATCACCAAGCGTACGAAAGGGAATTGTACATGTCCAAAGAATGGAATGACGGGGCAATATAGGGGAGGAAAAACAAGGCTTGCTAGCATTGCCCTTTTCTGATAACAAATAGCAGTAAGGGTTACCGAAGGGACGAGATGGATGGCATGATTCGGGATAGAGACAAGTCTATCACCGAAATAATAGGGGTGGGTGATGTAAAGATATCGACGCGATATCTGAGCATAACTCCTGCGAATGGTGTCTGGAACACTTGGCAGCAGGGCATCACTCTGCTGGCACAGAGATGACGCCAAACACCAAAGAGCGGGCATGCTAAGAAAGAGGGTGCAGGTAGTGGAGCGAAACCGATGCCACCTACACTCACAAGATTAACTGTTAGCGACTAAATACTAATCTATATGCATGCTATGCAACAAACAAATGTAGCAAACAAGTGCAACAAACCAACTAGGCTCCATACTACCGCTTTCTAACGTTCGTGCGGGCTAGGGCATCCTACAGCCAGACCTGCTCTGATACCAAGCCATTGGCACCTCGGCTCAGAGAAAACTGGAACACCCCGTATTCCAGCCCATAGATCAAGGAGAAGTCTTCTGGAATACGGCACTGCTTAGCATAGAACAAAGCAGCTCTTTATTACAAGCTATATGGATACAAGGGGATTACATCGGCACAACGACACTACGCCTGCCACGGTTGCTCCTTGCAAGCAGCAAAACAACACGATGCAGCAGAATAACTCTAGCAGGGGAACAGCGACAACGGTGATGAACTCCACTCCGTAGGGACTCTCGCTGGAACACTTATCCTAGCTCGCAAACAAGGAATCCATGGCAATCAAGCAATCAAATCCGGCATGACATGCAAACTGGCATGACACACCAGGTCAGTACATTGAATGTACTTACAAGCTCACAATAACCAGGAGCATTCAAGACAAACAACAGCATGGCAATTACAGGTTAAGTAGGAATTATCATGAGATCATCGGGATAACATGGCATGAACAACATGAACATGATACCGCTAGAACAATATGAGCATGCCATGAACATATAAATCTGACGATACTAGCATGCAACATGATGACACTATATGCACCATTTATTCTACTTGGGTTACCTCGTAACCATCACATGCATCACTTACCAACCTCGGACGTCACACGATCATCTCAGGATCAAATCAAGCTTGGTATGAACAATACCGTAGTAATCATTAAATGACCACAAGGAGCTCGATCTTTACCCACGCACAACATCATGAATATCCAACAACTCGGTATCCTCGATACCACGGTGATCATTCACGGATCACAAACGGAACCACTCTTGGCTCAATGGGTTACCTCATAACCAAACGGTGATCATTCACGGATCACATAACCAACTTATCTCATCTTCGAACCGGGGTTGTTGTTAAGCACATTATTATTATTACTGTTGACCCACAGTGTGACCAACTACGAACTGGGCCCTTATCCGCGGGCGCGGCTATCGATAGATTTAATATACACTCTGTAGAGGTTAGCACACTGTACCCTCTCCACGGAACCCATGGCCTCGCACTCCCATTCGGGTGGACCAACGGTGTTCCTACAAAACCGTCCTACTGCCATGACACTTTCCCGGCCACTCCGACCAACTCCCCTTTGGGCTAAGTCCTGGGTAGCCCCGTGCCTACCAAAGGCACCAACGGCCACCGTCGTGGCAAAACATAAACGGTCCCAAACGGGGACAAGGTACCATAACAACAATAACGGCCACACAAGGCTTATGTCCGCCTACCTGATCAGGGTAGCGCGCACCCGTAACCTTCCCTCGTTGGAGGCACTGGCGAGAGGCATGACAATAGACCCAGTTAGGACCTTCCCATAAAGGTAAGCGTGGTTGCACTGGTCAGCTCGATATGGTGGCACCATGACTCAGCCAACAATTGTTCAAGTTCAATTTAATCCTGTTAAACTTGAATGCAAATATGTTGAGCCATGATAAAATAACATGATGCAATTACAATGCATGAGCATGATATCAACATAAGCATGAGGGTACAACATAACTATCAACCATATCAACAATGAATCATATCCAACTGAGCATGGCATAATGACGAGCATGAATATCACAAGTACAACACTACTCATAGCATAACATGACCACTAGGATCAACAATAAATACCATGATAGAACACATCAATAACATTATCGAGTAAATACTTAACCAACTAACAGCAAAGGAACAATGCATATTAACGGTACTCGGTAACCGACGTTAGTCATGCACCGAAGAACATGACCAACCCAACATGTACTACTATCAAGCATGACCAATATGAAAGTAATACTAGCAGGTAGAACATGATAACAGAGTGCAAGAAAACATAGCATGACGGTAGTCACCGATCCATAAGCATAACCGAAATAACAACAGCAGCAGCAAAACAAACATAAAGTTATTAAAGATTCATGTTGAAAACCAGTGCTACTGCATGGCTATCATGCTAATGGTGATTGTGGCTTGCCTGGGGATGAGGAATGCACTTGGGAGAAGTGCCTAGACATCGCAGAAGGATTCGCCGGAAACTCTTCTCTCTCGAAAGGGGCTGGTTAGGGGAAAGGGCAAAATGGTCGTTTTCAGTATGCCAACACATAACAAAAGTGACACCAACAGAGCAGGCTTGACGAGACGTAGAAGTGAGCATTGGTTTCACCTCAATCGAAGTTACGGTTGTGGAGTTATGAGGGGTTGAACACCAGGAACCAATCTGTGAAAGTTTTCATCACCAACGGGTCCCTGAGTGGATAAGACAGAAACGGATTTCAGAAAATACGCTTTCGGAATAGTGAAAGCACATCCATTGCCGCAGTAGAGGAGAATACGTTTTCCGGAAAGGAAAACGCATTCCAGCCAAAGATGGAAAAGAATACGTTTTCACCAAACGAAAACGTACTCACCGGAAACTGTTTCCACTTGCCACGCGGGATGTGGTGCCTGGGCCACTGGCGCGTGGGGCCCAGGGGCACGGGGAGGGGGTTGGGTGCACCTGTCTTCCTCCCTCTGTTCGCTCATGCGAGGAACAGAGGAGGAACGAGGCCAGGCAGGGGCGCTCAGGCAAGGGGGCGGGCCGGCTCCGGCCATCTCCGCTGAGCCGAGGCCACCAGCGGGTGCGGGAGGCCATGGCGCACCCGTTCAGAGGGTAAGGCAGTGCCGGGGAGGAGTGGAGAGGAAGGGAGGGGCGGCGCCAGGGGAGGACAGAGGCGGCGGCGCTGGTCTTGGGGATGCGCGGCCCGGGCACTCCGGCGATGGGCTGAGGGGGTGGGGCGGATGAGTGGAGCGAGGGGAACACGGTGGACATTGTGGGAGGAGGAGAGGAGGCACAGGTTGGCCGGAATCAAGCCGAGGCCGAGGCGGCCATGGAGGATGACGGCGAACAACGGCGAGATGAGGCGACTCCAGAGGGCAAATGAGGCGAGGGAGAGATGGTTGAGGTGAGGAGGGACTCAGGGCACGCTTATATAGCCGAGGGGAAGGCTCTGGAGCATCGCTAGTGACTGGAGCAGTGCTCTAATGGTGGACAGTCTGGGCATCGCACGGGCATGGAGCCAGCGGCTCATTTACGGCGAACCACGATGAGGAACCGATGCAGGGCGACGTAGTCGAGCACGAGCGAGCTCCTAGACAACGTTTCAGGTCGAGACGAGGAGGGAGTGGACGAGCATAGTCCAGAGCGCGAGTTAGTCATGATGCAAGCGTGATCACCGCGTGCACTGGAGCAAGCGGCATGCTTTGGCGTGGCCGACCTTGTCCAGTAGAATGACCTTAGTGACCTGAGTCAAAATGAGGAAATAAATCGGTCCAGGGGCAAAGAAGAGATTTGCACTTTGCTCCAAAGTAAATCAACAGGAAGGTGTTTGTAACTTGCTGTGGAGACACCAGCTTGGTAACGTGGTAAATAATTTGTATGGTGATTATCACACGCTAAGGTGATTAAGATGGAAAAGTTTCAGCTCAAGAAGATGAGTTTAGCTAGTGGTTGCTGTAGAAACCACCAGACTGGACAGAAATACAAAACATGAAGTAGCACCTACATATCAATTGGATTGAGCTGAAATTGGGCATGGCCCAATGATTTGAAGATATGAAGATGCTCAAAAAGTTTCGTGCCATTTGGATGAACCAAAATAGCACTTGCTTCATATAGCTTTGCTCTGGACAGAAACTTGTAAAAATTGCACATGGCAAATGATGTAATGTATTGAGCCAAATTTTTGTGGAGAGTGTTTATATGGATAGGAGAATGCCCTGGAAATTTTCAGCTTAAGTGAAGCAATATAAAATATAGTTGCTTCACAAACTGAAAATCTGACCAGAAACTAAGATTTGGGGCTGGGCTCACATAGATGGGTTACATGGGCTCATATTTGGTGGAGTGTCATGATTTGTTCATATGAAGGACCTTGAAAAATTTCAACTCAATTGTATTAACCTAGCTAGTACTTCCTTCACAACCTATTCCCTCAGACTAGAACTTTGAAAAATTGCTCAGGAATATTTACTAGGCAAATTAAGTTGAATTTTGGCATGGGGCAATTATTTGAACATGAAAAGGTGTCCAAGAAGCTTGAGGTCAATTGGTAAAAGGTAAATGGCACTTGCTTCACAATCTGCTATTCATGATAGAATAGGAAATGAATTAATTGAGCATGATTAGGAACATGCAAAATGAAATATTTTGCCATATTTGAGGAATATATGACCCAAACAAGTTATGAGAATTATTTGGGAATTTTAGGAATGATGGAAATATAGGTTGATTCACAACCTAGGGCAAACAGGAATATTCCTTTAACTATTAAAGGAATATTCCCAATAAAAAGGATATTGGGTTAGGTCATGGATGAAAATAACAAGGTCTTGGGAAGGTTTTGAGGATGACAAGCCACTCTGGAAAGAAAGAAGAGGCCATCTTCTTCAATTTCCAGACCACGTAGCCACGGAAAAGAAAACTCAAGCAAAAACCTCAGAAAACACAAAAGAAAAATAAAGGGCCAAAAATCAGGCTGTGACACAATCTCACTGTGCACCTTTTCGACGAGATAAAGTATTGTGGTCCTGTGTTTCTTCGCAACGTGTATCCCTTCGAGCAGTTCATGGGAATACTGAAGCGCTTTTGTCAGAACCGAAACCACCGAGAGGCAAGCATCCTACAAGGTTATACCGCGGAGGAGGTGGTTGAGTTTTGCACCGAATACATGAAACAAAGACCTATAGGTTTTCCCCTCCCTCGCCACGAGGGAAGTCTGAAAGGTAAGCCGGTCCTTGCTGCCACGCAAATTGCGGCACCCGGAGAATTGGCAGAGAAAGCCCATTTGACGGTACTGCTTAACAGCCCAGTTCTCATCGCTTATGCCGAAGAACACTTGGCGGAGATACGCAAAGCTTCTTACCGATGGTGCCTTCATCATATGTGGAGATGAAGGAGCACACTAAGAACTACGCCGAATGGCTGAAGAATCGATTATTACAAGGATCCATCGATGACATTGCTACGTGGTTGGCACAAAAGCCATCACCTACGATGTTGACGTACCAAGCATATGACATAAATGGATACACGTTCTACACTGAGGTACGTGATCAGAAGACCTCGTATCAGAACAGCTCTGTTCGAATAGAATGCATGACTGTAAATGAAGCTGATAAAAGGGTATACTATGGAACCATCAAAGAGATTTGGAAGCTTGACTATGTGAAAGTTAAGGTGGCATTATTCAGGTGCGCATGATCCCTCTTGGTCAGGTAAGGATTGATGAGTACAGGAAGACCTGTGTTAACAGGACAACGATGGCATATCACGCGGACCCATTCATTCTTGCCAGCGATGCTCCCTAGATTTTCTTTGTGGAAGACCCCTTTCATAAGAACTGCCAGTTAGCGATGCATGGGAAGAGAAGGGTACTAGGTGTCGACGATGTTACCGATGAGGACGAGTATGATGAATTTTGATGCGTTGCCAGCCAAGGGATCACGCACCCGTGTAACAGAGCAGCGTAAAATCATCAAAAAAACCCAAGTTCATTCGGGGTCAACTTAATGATCCCAGTTCCCCATGTACATGGTAATTAAGCCGTAAGACTAGTATTCATGCGTGCCCTGCAACTTAATTCATTCAATTTAGAACTGTCGCGTGTATTGAATTTGTGAGTTATGCCCGTTTTTCTGTTGATGTAAGAACCGTTAATATGTTGACCTTGATATGCTGTCAGCACACTCAATTGATCTCACTACAGTATGTGTGAACAAAAATATGCAATCTGGTTTGCAAATAGCACATGGTTCGTTGATGAAAGACGTGTGCCGACCAAAACCCGCCACCCCGCCCACGATCTGAGTCATGCTTTCTGATTGGCTAGAACCCAAACCCCACGGATCGCACGTCTGCACCGTTGGATGCTCCCAGATCGAACGGCGATCCTCATCCCTTTCGACAACACATGCAATTCCGGTTGTAATTTTATTTTTATGCACAAAATGCACGTTAATCTAAAAATGTCTTAAATATAGCTAATGATACCTGAAATGCGCCAGAAAATCAAACCCGTGGTATAATGGTGATTGCGTACCGTGGAAATTTTTGTGAGGCCAAACGATGAAGTCACCGGACATAGGAGTTTGAATTGACACGTCTCCTTTTGGAAAACCATGATCCTTCATGTGAGATGCTCCGGTTTGGAAGGAGCAGTCATCAAAACTTGTGCCAAAATTTACCAATTTTTTTCCACGGGGTCGTGGGAGCACGCCACGGGCACACATCGATTTTGATGATGTCCGAACTCCATCTGAATTTCCTGTAATTAAAATACCAACTAGGCCAATGCTAGTGGCGTCACCTCACGGCCGAAATGTTTGAAACTTCTCCCCGCTTCTCGAACAAACGGATGAAAACTCAGAAAGCGACGCACAAATGATCTGTACACCTTCTTTGCTAGGCTGATAGTAAGGGGGTTTCATAGCTAGTATCATGCATGCCAACTAGGTAATTTTGATGAGCTGTCATAGAATTAATTAAATGAATAAAGAGAGGGTTAAGTATCATATCATGAAACCGTATCATAATAAATGCTATGCTACTATGTGTCATGCATGACAATATAAATAAAGTACTACATATGATACTAGCTACTCTATGATACTATGCATTAGAGCAAGTACAATAGAGTGACATAAGACTAGCCACAATGGGTAGTAACATAGAATGTTACTAGTCTATGTTACTACCTCTATAGTGGGGAGTAACATATATGTAGTAACATGCAACACTTCATTTATGAGGCTATAGACTCATCTTGCCTTGAGATGTGTGATGTTACTCATACTACTAGTAACTAGCTATGTTACCACTTTCCTCTCTTTCTTTATTTATTGCTTGCCACATCATCTATTTTATCTAGATATGTGTGATGTTACTACCTATGTTACTCCCACTGTGGGTACGTAGTCTAAGCAGGCTATAAGGAATAGAATAATATATATGTGCTTATTAGTTGGAGGAAAGAGAAGGGGAGAGAGAAGAGAAGCGGGCTCTTGGTTAGTAGAGCCAGCTGCAACACGAGATCTAAGACACTTTGTGAGGATGTAAGGTGGGCCAACTATTGATAAACTAGTACGTATTTAAAACTTATTATTGTACATGCCCGCTAAGAGGTTGGCTGTATATGTGTCGGGGGTTGGGTGCGACATATGCCAATGGATGGCTTATCATGGTGGGAGCGAGTGGAACGTTGCTGGTGCCTGGAAGCGGGATAAGGCGTAGACATGAACGCCGGCGCACTTTACCCAGGTTCGGGGCTCTCCTAGGAGATAACACCCCTAGTCCTGCTGTGCGTGGTGTCCGCATGATCACTAAGGCAATAGTGGGTACAGATGTGCTCCTCGAGCTGTATGCTAGAGGTAGAAGAAGGCAAGGCTCGCTCTCTTCTTCCCCTATGTGTGAGTCTAGCTCTAACAGGTTGGGAACCCTTTGCATGGGTGCCCTAGGGGGGTTTATATAGGCCTATCCCCCGGGGGTACAATGGTAATCTGGCCGGGTGTAGGACTCGGCTGTCTACGTCTCTGGTCGCCAGCTTCTCCGCCGGCAGCTGGGGCCCGCCGACTGGTCTGGTACAGCGGCGACAGGCCGCTCCCGCCACTCGCGGGTCTTGCCGACCGCTGATTACTGTAGCCATGATGCTAATGACGTGGGTTTGGTCAGGGGAGCGTGGCTACAGTCCCGCCGCCTGGCGGGGGATCACCGTAGCCACACCGGGTCTTATCTGGTTAATGGTGCACGGGCCCCGAGGAAGGAACGGGCCGCCTGCTAGAAGCCGGCCTCCCTTGGATCCGACTAGTGAGGCTTCCGCCGTCTTCCGGGCTCTCGCTGCCCGGTAGGGTCCGCCGTCTGCAGGCCGTACCGACAGGCCGTCGTGGGAATAGGGCTCCGCCTATTAGTGGTGACATCAAGGGCGGAGTGGCAACAGTGCTGCGCCGGGCGGAGATCTCCGCCTGTACGGAGCACTGTAGCCACGCCCAGTCCTGGATACGGGGGTGATGGGCTACACTGTAGCCTCACCCTGTCTTGTCTTCTTAATGGAGGCGCAGACTCTGAGAGCGCCGTGGGCCGCCTGCCAGAGGCCGCCTGCAAGGAGTCAGCCCGTCTTGTTGCCGCCTTCTAGAGCTTAGCCTCCTTCTGGCAGCCGACCGCATGGGCCAGTCGGTCGTCAGAAGGCGGCGCTTTATCTTGAGGTTCTGAGGGGCGCAGCCAACCCCGATGTCTTGAAAGGTTCAGGGACTCGGGTTAGGCTACCCGTAGCCCATTACTCCGATAGTAGTCCCCGAAGCTAGTTAGGCGCCGCGGCTGAGGAGCCGAGGAGCCTCAACAGTTTTCTCCTCCGGCCGCTCTGGAAGGAAGCTTCGTCCGACTCCTAGCAAGCCGCCTGGTGGGAGTCGGCCACGCCCAGTCGGATTTGTCTGATTCTTCGAACACAACGGCGGGAACTAGGTGGCGTGCTAGCGAAGGCTCGAGGCCCGCCGCCCGTCGTGGGCACGCCACATGGCGTCAGCCAGCCGGGCCAGCCTGCTAGCCCACGCGCGCGATGGGACGCGACAGCAGGGTGGGCATGCCACCCCCGGGCCTCGGCACGCGAGCGGGTCCGCTGCGGCCGAGGCAGGCGGTTGAGCTTCTTCGTGGAGTTACTGTGTGCAGTAACTCGCGCGGTAAACGCAGGTATGTGGGGTCGTGGGCACAGTTAATCCCACGATCCCACACCCACCCCCTCGGCTTCATAGCCCATCGGCTATAAGTAGGGGGAGGAGGGGGAGCAGCAGAGCACGCGCGCCCCTCCGCCCCATTCTTGCCTCCTTCTTCCTCCTCCCGCCGTACCGCCCCCACGCTCCGATGAAGTGCTGCCGCTGCTCATCTCCGTTGAGCCCTTCCGTCCCGAGCCCTCTTGGCCCTGCTCCGATCCTCAGCTCCCCCGCCGTGCCATTAGCCTCGTCGAGCTCTTCATGGCGCGCGAGCGGGGAGGAGATTGGGACGGGTCGAACGTCATCGAAGATCACATCACTTTCCTCCGCGACACACGGCGCCTTCCCGGCGCCAACTACGTGAAGGCGCGCGTGCCTCCTATGGGGGAGATCTCACCGGCGCCGGGGGAGGGCGAGCGGGTCGTCTTCCGCTCTCACTTCATCCGCGGCTTCGGCCTGCCGGTGAGCGGCTTTCTCCGCTCGTTCATCGAATTCTACCATCGCCAACCTCATCACATCACGCCCAACACCGTGATGCTTCTCTCCGCCTTCGTCACGATGTGCGAAGGCTACCTCAGCATCCTCCCCACCATCGAGTTGTGGGGAGCGTTCTTCTATACCAAGCTGGGCACCTCCATCCGGGAGGTGGCAGCCCAGTGCGGCGCCTTCGTTGCGGTGCGCCGTCCGTGTCCAAGGAACGCCTTCCCCTCCATCAAGCTGCCACAATCGGTCAAGATGTGGCAGCAATCTTACTTCTACATGGAGAACGTCGATCCGGCGATCGACTTCATCAACCTGCCGCCCTATGAAGTCGGCCCACCGGCTGAGCCTCTGGCCAACTGGGGCTGCAAGCCGAAGCCGGTATCAGCAGACGGTGCCGCCGCCATCAACCGACTCCGGGTGCTGACCGAAGCTGAAGGCCTCAAAACGTCCGACTTGCTGGTCGCCTTCGCCACGCCGAGTTCTCCCACTCCAAGGCTGGCCTCACTTGATCAGCCGGATGAGCGTTCACCGCGACCCATGCCGATTGAGTACCAAGGAGATGCCGGCTGCTGAGGTGGCGAACTTGGTGAACGAGATCTCCGACCTCAAGCTGGAGGGGTCCTGCCAGTTCGGCAAGCAGCCGTACTCCCGCGTGGACCCGCCACCAGCCGTAAGCTTTTCAATCTTTCCTTTCTTCAATACTTCGTCTTGATTCCGTCTTGCGTCTTGAACAGTCGGCCTCTTGCCCTTTGAAACGGATTTACATGTCTGAAGCGACAGCCGCCATCGTGGGGGTGGGTGGCCCCTATGCCCCGGACCGAGCTATGAGCGACGTGGACGACCCTGACTTGGGGGAGGCCGCCTTGGAGGACGACGCCACAGGAGGCGTCTATGGAGCTGGCGGCTCCGAGGAAGGCGGCATCGAGACTTGGCCTGACGATGATGACGAGGAAGACGAGCCGCACCCTGCACGAGGCGCCGGCAGGGCGGACGCGGGCCCCTCCGCCGAACCGACTGCTCGAGGCGGCACGCGAAAGCGTAAACAAGGCACCGCCTTGTTCGGTAGTGCGCCGAAGAAGGCCAAGAATCCGACCGCCGCGACCAGGTGGAAGGAGGCCGCAGCGAAGGCGGCCAAATATCAGAAGCTCCC
Source organism: Triticum aestivum (assembly GCF_018294505.1). Classification (NCBI taxonomy): domain Eukaryota; kingdom Viridiplantae; phylum Streptophyta; class Magnoliopsida; order Poales; family Poaceae; genus Triticum; species Triticum aestivum. Next base: position 454,381,258 of record NC_057805.1, on the reverse strand, counting down.
GAAGGCGCCTCCCATGGTGTCGGCGTGAGTATCCTTTCTTGTGCTTTTCTTCCTTGCTGATTCTGTCTGAGTTTCTTTGCTTTACTTTTCTTGACTTAGGGCCCCGCTCTCTCTTGAGAAGTCGGCCGCCGCCTCCGTCATTGGGTCGGCAGAGACCTCCACCACCACCCGGCGAATCGATCCAGCCGCCAACCTCCGGGAGGCGCGGGAACGAAACGAGCGGGAGGTGCGCGAGGAGCAGGAAGCCGCCCACCTGGAGAAGGCGGAGGCAGACAAGGCGGAGGCCGCCGCATTGAAGAAGCTGGCGGAGGCCGATGCCGCTGCCATGGCGAAGGAGCAGGCTAAAGAAGCCGCGCGTCGTCAGTCGGCGTTATTCGTCATCCCTTTGAGCTCCGCGCCGCCACCACCAGAGTTTGTGGCACCGACTGGGGGTACCGGCGATGAGCACCTGATCATGGAGAGGGAAGGCGGCGACGTCGTTATGCCAGACGTGGTCGTGCCTTCACCACCGCCGTCTGGAGGAGCGCGGGATAAGCAGCCGGCTGACCCGCCGGTGCCACCAGCCGGAGACGAGATGGTGACGGGCCCGACTCCTGGGGCCCTCACACCGACGCGCCGTCGCTTTGCAAAGGCGGCCTCAGCGCCACGGCCACTGGAAGCTAGCGCCGCGAGATCTTCGATCCCGGACGCCGAGGCGACCAGTTCCGCACCCGCTGATTGGGTGCGGGCTGGCGGGACGGGCGCTTTGAATCAGGCGATCTTGGACGTCCAAGGCAAACTCCGAGCCGAGGACGACGCCCTGAAGCGGTGCAACCAAGCGTTCCTAGAGTCGCGAGCCGCCGTCCGGGTATACTCCTTGATTCTTCATCTTTAACTCTTGTATTTCTCAGTGGGGGTGCGCCAGTGCACCCTCTGGGTGTAGTCCCCGAGTTTCGGGCCGGCTTCTGAGCAGGCAGCTCGAAACTTTAATTGGCAAGTTCCGAGTACTAACATTGCCTGATATCTTCATCGCAGGATTACCATAACCTTCGCGCGGCCGGCTTCAACTCCAAAGTCCAGGAGTTGAATCAACGGACCACCGACTTGTCGGAAAGCCGGAGTAAGTCTTTTTCTTTCTCTGCGGGGGCGCGCTGGTGCACCCGCGGGCTGTAGTCCCCGAGATGCGGGCCGACTGCCGAGCAGTCGGGCCGGATCTCCCCGGCAACTGTACTTGTTCTCTGTTGGCTGCTGACGCCTTTTTCTTTCTCCCTTCTCGCAGAGGCCAACGTTGCCCTGCAGCAGCAGCTGGGTGAAGCCAACACCACACTACGTGCCAAGGAAGCGGACTGCAGCAAGCTGGCCGAGGAGCGTGACCGGCTGACCATGCAACTGGCGGAACAGGCGGAGCTTCTCAAGAAGACCCCAGAAGGAGGCGGCGGAAAAGGAGGCCGCTCTCCTTGCTGAGTTCGAGACTGAACGCTCCGCCTGGACTGACAAGGAGGCTTTGCTGACCACCGACAACGGCAAAACAGAGGACATGGTTGACGGTGAGGTTCCCTCTTTCGTCTTTCTTCGAGCAGCCGGCTGCTTGATCGAACCGAGGCTGATCGCGAAGGGCGGAGGGCAGAAGGTGCGCAGATTGCTGCCAACGCCCCCGGACCCTTAGCGAGCAGCTTCTCAGCATCCAGGCCCGTGTTCGGCCGGCTCATCAGATGTGGCGCCGTCTTCAGCGTGTCGGCGCCCAGGCAATTGCCGCCCTGTGGCCAGACATGCCGCCTCCACGTACACCCAGCCGGACTGCCGACTGGCTAGAGGTGGCGGCCGGCCGCCTTGAGGCTTGGAAGGGTTCCTTGGCCCGGGCTGGGGCACGCCGGGCCTTGGAGTTCGTCAAAGCATGGTACTCTGGGCTGAATAGTCCAGTTGGCCATGCTTTGACTGGAAGCCCAAGAGGAGCTGGTGGCGGTGGAGCGTGAACTTGTGCAGCGGGCAGCGGCGATCGCCGAGTACACCAATACCAGTATCTTTGTCCCAGAGCAGGCTGAGAATGGCACCGAGGCGCCGCCAGAGTGGTTCGGGCTGAACCCGGAGGATGGCGAGGACTCGGCCGAAGTGATCGATTCCAGCGACGAAGGGGAAGGCGAGGAGGACGAGGAAAGTGAAGACGAGGCGCTAGAGGTCGGAGCGGACGGCCAGCCTCAGCTTGACCGTGCCTCGAGCAACGAGCCGCGCTCGAGTGCACCGACTGCTGCTGGAGGCGACCAAGCGGAGACTGACCAGCCGTCCACTCCACCAACCGGCACCACCGACTCCGCCAACCAGCCTGCCCCCTAAGCTGCTCCCTAGGCTGTCGTCTTACCTTTACTTTTCCTGCTTTACCAGCCTCGACAAACTTTGTTAAATTTGCACAATTCCACCCGCGGGGTGTATTTCAAACACTGTTGAATGCTGGCCAAGGGCCTTTTGATATGTAAATATGCTTGCCGAGTTCTATCTTTCCTTGCTTTCTGCTTCTTGGCTTTTTTCCTTTGCCGCCCTCCTTGGGGTGCCGTCTGGCCAGCCAAACAGCCGCTCTGTGGACTGCGGCTAGGTCCAGTACTTGGCCGCTTTGGGAGGGTAAGTACTTAGCCGATTAGAGCTTTTTAGCAAGTTAAGTAGAAGCCCGCCGGCCGGCTGCTCAGCAGCCGGTTGGCGGAGCGGGAAGCCGGCTTGAACTATGTGCATGCTTTTGGTCCTTAGCCATTTTTCATGCGGACTCACTTTCTACCTTGACTCCTGCCCACCAGACAGTCGCTCCGCGAGTTGCGGCTTCTGGGAGGAGAAGGCTTAAGTGACAACACATTACTTGTCCGGCTGCAGAAAGCATTACATAGTACAAGGCGGCGAGTCCCTGGGTCGACTGGTCGAACCCGGTGCCAGGCGGACTAATGAAATAACACATTGATAGGCATAATACTTATCATATAGATAAAGAGGGCAGTCCCCGAGCTCTTCTCGGGGGACCCAGAGTCTTCATACTTAATACAAAAGTTGGTGTGGTACATACTGCATCAACTGTAAAACCTTCGAAGGAGATTTGCATTCCATGGCTGCTCTGTCCCTTTGCCAGAGTCGTCTCTTTTGCGCGCTCGAGGCTTCTGAGCATCGATCAGGTAGTAGGAGTCATTGCCCAACACCTTGCTGATGATGAAGGGGGCTTCCCAAGGTGCCGAGAGCTTGTGCTGGCCGGCTGTTCGCTGGATCAGCCGGAGCACAAGGTCTCCCTCTTGGAAGGATCTTGGCTTGACCTTCCGGTTGTAGTATTGGCGTAGACTCTGCTGGTAGATGGTGGACCGGCTGAGTGCCAACAGCCGGCCCTCTTCCAGCGGATCGACGTCGTCTTCTCGTGCATCTTTTGCCTCCTCTTCGGTGTACATGGTGATTCGAGGGGAGTCAAATTCTATGTTCGTCGGGATGACGGCTTCGGCACCGTAGACGAGGAAGAAAGGCGTGAAGCCGGTTGACTTGTTCGGAGTTGTGCGCAGGCTCCAGAGGAGGGCCGACAGCTCGTCGAGCCAACAGCCTGCCGGCCGCTCCAGAGGCTCGACCAGTCGGGGCTTGATGCCGAACAAAATGAGGCTGTTTGCTCGCTCCACCTGGCCGTTTGACTGCGGATGGGCAACGGACGCTAGGTCCAGTCGGATGCCCTGCGTCGCGCAGAAATGGGCCAAGGCGGCTTTGGCAAAGTTTGTGCCGTTGTCGGTGATGATGCTGTGTGGTATGCCATACCGGATGGTGATGTCGGAAATGAAAGTCACAGCAGTCGGACCATTCAACTTCTTAATTGGCTTTGCTTCTATCCACTTGGTGAACTTGTCCACCGCGACAAGCAGACGAGTCATACCGCCGTGTGCTGTCTTGAATGGTCCCACCATATCCAGCCCCCAGACAGCGAAGGGCCAAGCAATGGGGATGGTCTTGAGTGCAGAAGCCGGCTGATGTGTCTTGGAGCGGAACTTCTGGCACCCTTTGCATTTCTGGACCAAGTCTTTGGCGTCTTCTAGAGCATTCGGCCAGAAAAAACCGTGGCGGAAAGCTTTGGCCACGAGTGCTCTTGAAGCCGCGTGGTGACCACACTCGTCTTGATGGATATCTTTGAGGATTGCCCGACCTTGCTCTGACTCCACGCAGCGCTGGTAAACACCAGTGAGACTGCGCCTCACAAGTTCTCTGTTGACGATGGTGTATGCTGCTGCCCGACGTTGCACTTGCCAGGCCGAGATCTCGTCAGTCGGCAGCTCTTTGTTCACCAGAAAGTTGAGGATAGGCTGAGCCCAGGAAGGTGCTGCAATTTCTTCGACTGCTAGGATTGCTACTTGCATGAGGGCGGTTGGGCCGGGAGGCGGCGGGTTGGAGTCGGCTGCCGCTTGCTGAGTCGATGAAGTCCCCGGGCCGACTGCTGCAGTCCCCGGGCCGGGTTCTGAAGTCCCCAGGCCGGGTGCGACTGCTGCAGTCCCCGGGTCGCCTGCCGAGTTCCCCGTGGCGGCTGCTGGGGTCCTTGAGTCGGATCCGACTGCTTCAGGAGGAGCCGGCACAAAGATGGAATCCGACTCTGGCGATGGCTTGACAGACGGCTTAAGGAGGCGTTGGAGGGTGACACCGGCTAGTATTGCTTGCCAGGTAGAGCCGATTCGTGCCAAGGCATCTGCTTGCTCATTGTCATTTCTTGGCACATGGAGGAACTCGCACCCTTCAAAGTATCCTCTAAGTTCCTGGACGAGGAAGCGGTAGCTTGCCATATTTGCATCTTTGGCGTCCCAGTCGCCTGACGACTGCTGGACCACCAAATCAGAGTCACCATATCACATGATCCGGCGAATGCTGAGTTCCTTCGCAAACCGGAGCCCGTGAATGAGTGCTTCGTATTCAGCAACATTGTTGGAGGCAGCAAAGTGAATTTGCAGCACATATCTGATCTTGTCACCTTTGGGAGAGGTGAGGACGATGCCGGCTCCCAAACCAGTGCGCATCTTGGAACCATCAAAGTGCATCCGCCAATGGGTGGAGTCTGGCGCTGGCAGCAGGTACTGGGTCTCGGCCTAGTCGACGAGGAAGTCGGCCAGTGCTTGTGACTTGATGGCGATGCGAGGCCGGTAGTAGATGGTGTAGGGGGCCAAATCTATGGCCCACTTGGCCACTCGGCCTGAAGCATCTCGGCTTCCAATGATCTCGGCAAGTGGAGATGTGCAGACCACAGTGATTGGGTGCTCTTGAAAGTATGGCTTCAACTTCTTGGCGGCGAAGTGCACGCCGTAGCACATTTTTTAATAGTGGGGGTAGTTCTGCTTGGAGGCGGACAACACTTCACTCCGGCTGGTAGCAGCGATGTAGCGTTTTGCCTTCTTCCTTTCGTTCCACAACTATGACTGTGCTGACCACCCGGCTGGTAGCAGCGATGTAGAGGAGCATGGGCTCCTCCTTAGGAGTCGGAGCCGCCAGAACAGGCGGAGTGGTCATCATCTTCTTGATCTGGAGAAAAGCTTCATCCGCCTTGTCGTTCCACTCGAAAAAAGTGGTTTTCTTCATAAGCTAATACAGGGGAAGAGCCTTCTCGCCCAGCCGACTGACGAAACGGCTGATGGATGCCTAGTAGCAGGTGAATTTTTGCACGTCCAGCAGTCGGGTGGGCACCTCCATCCTCTCGATGGCCTTGATCTTCACAGGGTTGCACTCTATGCCGCGCTATGAAACCTGGAAGCCAAGAAGCTGGCCGGCTGGTACTCCAAAGACGCATTTCTCTGGGTTGAGCTTGATCTGGAATCGGCACAAGTTTTCAAATGTCTCCTTGAGGTCTTCTAGCAGCGTTCCACGCTTCTCTGTCTTCACCACAACATCGTCCACATAGACGTGGGCGTTTCTGCCGAGTTGCTTGAGGAGACACTTCTGCATGCAATGCTGAAACGTGGCGCTAGCATTCCTCAAGCCGAACGTCATGGTCAAGTAGCAGAAGGCTCCGAATGGTGTGATGAAGGCGGTCTTCAGCCTGTCGGCCGGGTTCAGCTTGATCTGATGATACCCTGAGTATGCATCCAAAAAACTTAGCAGCTCGCATCCGGCTGTGGAGTCTATCACTTGGTCAATCCTTGGCAAAGCAGAGGGATGTTTGGGGCAAGCTTTGGTGAGGCTGGTATAATCGATACACATGCGCCACAGCTTATTCTTCTTCAGTACAAAGACTAGGTTGGCTAACCATTCTGGAAAGAACACTTCCATGATGAAGCCGGCTGCTAGAAGCCAGGCTATCTCTTCTCCAACAACTCTTCTCTTCTCTTCTCTTCTCTTCTGACAGGCGGCGCAAGGGCTGCCTGACTAGCTTGGCATCAGGTCGGACATGTAGCTTGTGCTCGGCGAAATCCGTCGGAACACCTGGCATGTCCTTGGGAGACCATGCAAATATGTCCCGATTCTCACGGAGGAAATCGACGAGCTCGCTTTCCTATTTGCTGTCAAGGTTCACACCTATGACAGCGTGCCTCTCCGGGTGCTCCAGGTCCAAGGGTATCTTCTTTGTTTCTTCGCCGGCTTGAACGAGCCCTCGGCTTCCGACTCCTTGGGGTTGGTTGACATTTTTCGGCTGCTTGCCTGCCATTGCCACAAGCCGGTCCAGGAGCCGCATCTCAGCCATGATCACGAGGGACTCGGCTAGCCGGATGCTATCTGCTGCACAGGCGGACGACTTCTTGTAGTCCCCAGTTATGGTTAGGATTCCCTTGGTGCTTGGCATCTTCATCTTGAGGTAAGCATAGTGGGGGACCGCCATGAACTTGGCCAGAGCAGGCCGGCCAAGTAGCGCATGGTAGGAGCTCTCAAGGTCCACCACTTCAAACTAGACTGGCCAGGAACGATGCCATGGAATACAGTCAGGCTGGGCTGAAGATGTCTCTGCTTGATTCCCAACTTCTCCATAGTATCTTTGTACAGGATGTTGATGCTGCTTCCGCCATCTATCAGAACTCGGGAGAAACGAGCAGCCTGCCTCTCCATGGCGAAGGTGGCATCCAACACCAGAGCATAAGAGCCAGGAGAAGGCATCACCTCCGGGTGGTCAGCTCTTCTCCAACTGATAGGCTTTTCAGACCAATGCATGAACTCGGGGGTCTCTGACGCCACTGCATTTACTTCTTGTTGCCGCAGCCGTCTGCTGTGCCTGTCGTCGGCCACGCTGGTGAACATGACATAAGCTCCATGTTCTTCAGGATATTCATCTTGTATCGCACCGACTGGCCGAACCGCCGGCTGCTGAGGAGGAGGAGGCGGCGGGCCGGCAGGCGGAGGAGGCTGGAGTCCATCACCCTTGGCGATCCTGGTGAGCCAGTGGCATTTCCGAGTAGTGTGGTTGGATGGCTTCGCGCCGCTGTGGAACTTGCAGGGTGCGTCTAGAGTCTGCTCGTACGAGAAGGCGGGCAACCAATTGGGCTTGCCGCCCTTCTAGCGCTTGGGTAGAGGCTGCACCTCCGGCTGTTGGTCTTCGACTGTCGCCACCTGCCGGCTCGTGGAAGCCGGCTGCATGGCCTTGTGCTTGTTGTCGTTCGGCTGCTGTCGCCAACTAGTGTCACCAGCCGGGGTCCGAGGAGCTTGAGGGGCCACCTTGCCCGACGCATTAACTTGGATCTCCGCCTTCATGGAGGAGTCGGCCGTGGCGTACTTGTCTGCTATGATCAGCAGTTCGTCGAGGGTCGTTGGCTCGTCGTAGAGAAGCTTGTGCTTGAGGAGGGTACCTTCTCGGCACCCGGCAGTAAAGTACTCGATGGCCTGCACCTCGTGCACGCCCTTGCAAGAGTTGCGCAGCTCGGCCCAACGCGTGAGGTAATCGCGAGTTGATTCGTTGGGGCCTTGGACGCACAAGGAGAGCTGGCGAGGCTTGGGCGGCCGCTTGTAGGTGCTGGTGAAGTTGCGAATGAATGCTTCAGTGAAATCGACCTAGCTGTTGATGCTGCGGGGCTTCGGGCTGTTCAGCCATGTCCGGGCCGTGCCCTGGAGAATGAGCGGAACGTACTTCACGGCAACGCTCTTGTTGCCATTGGCGATGCTGACGGTTGTGGATTAGTCGACCAGCCAGTCCTCCGGCTTCACAGAACCGGTGTACTTGAGCGTATCTCTCAGGAGAGTGAACCCTTTGGGGAAGGGCTCATCTCGGATGCGGGGACCAAAACAAGGCGGACCCAGCTCGTCTTCTTCTTCTAGTGCCAGGGATTGGTTGAGGCGGTCGATCCGGTGGCGGGCGTCGTTCTCTCCGACTCCTTCTCGACGACCAAGGCAGTCGCCGAGTGTCGGGTGGTCAACAGGCGGCGGGGAAATGCATCTCTCCCTGCGGGGAGGGGGAGGCGGACAGTCCTCTCGTCGCCGCACCGCTCTTGGGCGGCCGTGTTGGTCGCGCTCGATGGTGATGTGAGTCCGGATGCGGCTGGCAGCCGGCTCCTTGTCTCTTCTATCGCGGACGCCACCAGTCGGCGTCCGAGATGTCGCGCCCTGCTCCCGGTGGGGGGCGGATCATCGTTTTGCCGGTTGGGCAACTCAGTGCGGCAGCCGGCCTCCTACTGCTCAGCAGCCGCGTCAAGGAGCCGCTGGACGCGCTCTGTCATATGGCGACGCTCGTCGCCCTCGAGCTTGTCTAGCTCGTCTGCTACCGCTGGGGCAGCTCGTATGTTCTCTGCGGGCGTGGCGTAGACGGGACGTTCTCTCCCGAACATGCTGGCGATGGTCGCGCCACGCTGCCGGATCAGGCCAATGCGGCTAGGCCCACCAGGAGCTGGCGTGCCGCCTACGGCACGGTCCATCTCCCGCTGGGAGGCTTCCGAAAGGCGTCTCATGCTGGCCAGCTGGTTGGCGCATTTGATGAGCTGGACACGGCGTGCCTCCAGCGTCTCGGCGTCGGCGTCTTTCGGGATGGGCGAAGTCAGGTCTTGCAGCGCCGCCTGCAACGGATCCTAGCCACCTCCGCCAGAGTGCTCGCCGTGGCTGATGACGAGCACCTCCGTGACGGTGCTGCCGCCGCTGTCCGTGCGAGGAAGCGGTTCATCGTAGACCACCATGTTTGTGGGAAACGCGTCAAGCGACGCCGTGTCGGAGTCGACCAACATCGGGTCAGTAGAGCCAACCGACTCCAAGCCCGCAGCAGGCTCGCCGGCGACGTGGAGCTGATCGAGGAGGCTCACGAGGCGGCTCTCGGGGCCTTCTGTGCCCGCGTCGGATGCGGGCTCGTCGGAGAGGCGGATGTCGCCAACAAGATCGGCGAGGCAGCTCGCCGCGCAGGCGATCTTCGCGTCGTGCAGCGCGTCGGTGCAGACGCGGTATAGCGTGTCGGGCTGGCTGCGCTCGCCAGGAAGGAACAAGGTTCCCGTCCAGAACAGGTCTCCGGGAGACGGTGCACCTCGCTTCACGGTGGGCACCAAATGTCGGGGGTTGGGTGCGACATATGCCAATGGATGGCTTATCATGGTGGGAGCGAGTAGAACGTCGCCGGTGCCTGGAAGCGGGATAAGGCGTAGACACGAATACCGGCGCACTTCACCCAGGTTCGAGGCTCTCCTAGGAGATAACACCCCTAGTCCTGCTCTGCGGGGTCTCCGCATGATCACTAAGGCACTAGTGGGTACAGATGTGCTCCTCGAGCTATATGCTAGAGGTAGAAGAAGGCAAGGATCGCTCTCTTCTTCCCCTATGTGTGAGTCCAGTTCTAACTGGTTGGGAACCCTTTGCATGGGTTCCCTGGGGGGTTTATATAGGCCTACCCCCCAGGGGTACAATGGTAATCTGGTCGGGTGTAGGACCCAGCTGTCTGCCTCTCTGGTTGCCGGCTTCTCTGCCGGCAGCTGGGTCCCGCCGACTGGTGGGCCCTGCCGACTGGTCTGGTACGGCGCCGACAGGCCGCTCCTGCCGCTCGTGGGTCTTCCGGCTGCTGATTACTGTAGCCGTGATGCTAATGACGCGGGCTTGGTCAGGGGAGCGTGGCTACAGTCCCGCCGCCTGGCGGGGGATCACTGTAGCCATACCGGGTCTTATCTGGTTAATGGTGCGCGGGCCCTGCGGAAGGAACGGGCCTCTTGCTAGAATCCGGCCTCCCTCGGGTCCGACTGGTGAGGCTTCCGCCGTCTTCCGGGGTCTCGCTGCCCGGTAGGGCCCGCCTTCTGTAGGCCGTACCGACAGGCCGTCGTGTGAACAGGGCTCCGCCTGTTAGCGGTGACGTCAAGGGTGGAGTGGCAACAGTGCCGCGCCGGGTGGAGATCTGCGCCTGTACGGAGCACTGTAGCCACGCCCGGTCCTGGATACGGGGGTGATGGGCTACACTGTAGCCTCACCCTGTCTTGTCTTCTTAATGGAGGCGCAGACTCTGAGAGCGCCGTGGGCCGCCTGCCAGAGGCCGGCCTCTCTGGAGGCCGCCTGCAAGGAGTCGGCCCGTCTTGGTGCCGCCTTGTGGAGCTTAGCCGCCTTCTGGCAGCCGGCCGTCAAAAGGCAGTGCTTTATCTTGAGGTTCTGAGGGGCGCAGCCGGCCCCGATGTCTTGAAAGGTTTAGGGACACGGGTAAGGCTACCCATAGCCCATTACTCCGACAATATGACATGGCAACTTCTTATAGCCAACCCTTGGCTATATTATTAACCATGCTGTTAGTGTGGTAGCTAGTATATCATAGACGACTAGCTAGTATCAGACTAGCCATAGTGGGAGTAACTTCAGCAGTAACATCGACTCCAACTCAGCAAACTTGCTTATGTGGCAATAAGTTAATGAGGAGAGAGATAGTTTCAGTAACTTAGCTAGTTACTGTAACATCACATGTCCCAATGCAGTATGAGTCTATAACCTAATAAATGAAGCTTTGCATGACACTACACTTATGTTACTACCCACTATGAAGGTAGTAACGTAGTCTAGGGATATGTGTATGTTACTAGTGTATATTACTCTCCATTGTGGCTAGTCTCATACTCCCTCCTTTCCGGTTTAGGCTGGTTGTAATGGTAGTATCATAAGCGGTATCATGCATGCCAACTAGACTTTCTAGATGATGTGGCACATAATTAAATGAGGAAAGAGAGGATGTGGTAACATATCATGATACCGTGTCATATTAAATGTTGTACTACTTTGTGTGTTGCATGACCCTTAATAAGGCTACCTAAGATACTAACTTATGATACAATGCATTACGGAAGTAGTATCATACACTATCATATACATGATACTAGTATATGATACTCCCCATTACAACCAGCCTTATAGGGCTCAATTCAAAAATCTCACCAAGTAAGGTAGATGGTGAGTGGTGGAATGCTTTTTGTAGTTTGCAAAAACACCCAATTAATGCTTTTGTTTTCCTCAAAAAATTATGTTTTCCAATGTATTAATTGCAATACATGCATGCATAAAGTACATGCATTGGTCAACTCTCTCTTAATACTTGCATGCAATGATTTAATGCACCTTGGAATCTGAACATGTGATGGGGAACAACCAAATTGAGCCTTATAAAATGGAAAAACTAAAATTTGGAGATAAGCCTATAAACCGAAAAGGAGGGAGTATATATGCATGATACTAGTATATGATCAGTAATACCTCCATAATGCGCGCATGCATAGTATCATAAGTTAGTATCTTAGGTTACCTTATTAATTGCCATGCATGACATAAAGTAGTACAACATTTAATATGATACGGTATCATGATATGATACCACACCCTCTCTTTCATCATTTAACTGTGTGCCACATCATCCAAAAAAGTCTAGTTGGCATGCATCATACCGCTTGACACTTCCATATTACGACCAGCCTTATTAGGGTGGCCGTAGTGGGGCTATCATAGCCGGTATCATGCACTCGGGAATAGAAAATATGATGATGTGGCAAAGAAGCAGTAACATAGGTGGATACTGTAACATATATATCTATATCTATACCTACTATTAAAGCAAGGTGATATTCTTGGTTTCGTCCCGTTTAAAAGTTTTTTCCATGTACGCTCGCTTTGTAGATTTTCACGTTCACGTACGTTCCGTCATGGTAATTATAGAAGTCCTACGCTGCATCCTCGATCCAACTTTGCCTACCACCTGGATCGCCTCTCTGGGCCTTGGTCGGAGCTTTAGCTATTGGGCCTACTTGACTAGCTCATAACAACAACAAAATCGGCCTAGGCAGAAATATTACGTGGAGCCAGCCCAGACAAAAAAAAGCATCTTCACGAGCAATCGAACTCCACATGTTGCATGCCAAGACCAAAGGACACGACCAATCGTGCTAGGACATCAATCTGTGAAATACGAGGATTGTTCCCTTATTAAATAGTACCACCTCGCTGCTTTACACAGTGTTCTACCAATTTATATATGTTTGTGATTCAAGATCAGTAAGCAGCCTTGAGAAGTAGGAAACAAAGGTGGGCTGACATATGTGGTTTAGATTTCGTGGGATGTGTGACGTGCCCAGCGAGCTTAAATAAGGAAGGAGAGAATAATAATGACCCTAAGGAATTATAATACCAGTGGGTACAAAGAAGAAAAGGAGAGTTTTGGAAAAAAAAGGAAGGAATACCATGGTGGCGTGATCAGCTGAGGAAGGAGAATATCCTAAGACGAAATACTTCAAGTGGCGTGATCAGATAAGGAAGGAGAGTTTCCTAAAAATAAATTGCGCAAAGGAATTACCCAGACGTGGCATGCAATTAACTAACGCAAAGAAATTAATTAATACGAGCGAGGTGTGGGAGGAGCTTAAGTTTGCATGGGAATAACTTGGGATCAAGTAGTGACGCGCTTGTGGCCTTCCTTTTTGGTTCTGTATGTTAGATAATTGGATTGGATGCATCGGCCCACGAGCCATTATGTGTATAATTAGATGGGCCTCTTGATCAAAAGTTTTTTATGCTCATCAATTTTCATAGGGTTTTCATTCAATCTGTTTTTCACACCTTGTCTCAATATTTTTTCCACACCAGGTCATTAGTTCGGTTATTGAATTATCCCAACTCGCTTTCTTATGACTTGTCGGACCAATTTATATATGTCTATGAACTGAAATTAATAAGCCGCCTCAAGAAGTTGGTCCAGTTTGCTGACAAATATGAGCAGAAAGAAAAGGTGTATGCAGCTTATGTTCGGTTGGCAAGTTGATAGCCTCATACCTTAACATTATTTACACTAATAATTATTATTGTGTGTGGTCAATAAAATTATTATTGTGTGTGGTCAATAAAATTATTATTGTGTGTGGTAAATAAGGAAATGCACCGCATGATATGTAAAGACATGATTGGTGTTGAACCACATGAAGTGAATATGACGGTTGCAACACACAAAGAATTGCACGTTGGTGTACGGAGGGACTCATGAAATCGGCATGGTAGAGTGTAATGACCTAGCTCACCGCATAGGGATTGATCACCTTTTTCGTAAATAGGTACATAAGTGACCACCATCGACAATGATGACAAAGAGGAGAAGTGACAACACGGATGACTCGCTAGGGGTGTGCGAGAGTTTCTTTCTCCCGTTGCAACGCACGGGCATTTGTGCTAGTATATAATAAATGCTATACTACTTTATGTCATGCATGGCCATAAATACGGTCATCTACGATATATACTACTTTATGATACTATATATGCACTATGAAGGTACGTACATAGGATCATACACTAGTATCATATGCATAATACTACATATATATAGTATATGATACTCCCCACTATATAAGGCTGGCCATAGTGGTGGTATCATAGCCAATGATGTCATACACTCGTAAATAGCAAGTATGCTGACGTGGAAAAGAATTAAATATATATAGAGGGTTAGAGTAACATATAGGTAGATACCGTATCATGTTAAATGCGATGCTAATTTGTGTCATGCATGGGAATAAATATGATCTATATATGATACTATACTCTATGTATTATACTATGCGCTATAATTAATTAAAGGTAGTATCATACACTAGTATCATATATATTGTATATTCATGATAGTAGTATATCACACTCTCACTATACTCGTGATTTCTTACCGTGGAAAAAAATTGGAGGCCAAACGATGAACTCATGTTTTCATTCGAACAAAAATATGATGTTAGGTAATGTAAATGTTTTCAAAGAGCACACGGTTCACTCACGAAAGCCGTGTGTCCACTAAACCGTGGCCGATGCACCCCCCCCCACCCCTCTTCCACACGCGCGATCTGAGTCGTGCGTTCTGATTGGCCAGAACCCAAACCACACGGATCGTACGTCTGCATCATTGGATTCTCCTTGATCGAACAGCGATCCTCAACCCTTTCGACAACACATGTAAATTTTTTCAAATAGCCCTCCCAAAAAATGTTTTCAAATAGCACACGGTTCACACACGAAATCCGTGTGCCTACCAAACCGTGGCCGATGCCCCCCTTGCCAAGTCGCGCGTTCTGATTGGCCAGAACCCAAACCCCACGGATCGTACTTCTGCAGCGTTGAATGCTGCCAGATCGAACGGCAATCCTCATCCCTTTCGACAGGAAATGCAGTCCGGCTAGGAATTGATTTATATGCCAACATGCACGGCAAATGCCAAAAAATGTCTTATATATAGCACACGAGACCTGAAATGCGCCCGCAAATCAAACCCGTGGTAAAATTGTGATTTGTTTACGTGGGAAAATTTAGAGGAGAAATGATGAACTCACTTCTTCATTTCCAAAATAGTACATCTTCATTTCAAACAAAATTATTCTGTTTGTGCACACGAGCGCTTAGAGGCAACCATTTGCATAGGCCTTTCCGCGCGCGCGGCGACCGGGGATATTTTTCACCCTTTTCACCTAGGCCGCCAACACCCAGAGTCCCCAACACAACCACCGTCCGCCCGCGTTTCACTCAACTAGTCCACCCAATCTCCTTCGGCAGCTCCCCCTCCCCCAGATCCATAGGAGAACCCTCTCCGGCACCGCCGTGCTCACCCGGCCGTGTGTCCGCTCTTCAGCGTCAAGCCTGCCTCCACTGCCGTTCCCAACACGCGGCGGCCCGTGCCTCGCCGTCTTCGTTTGCTCGCCAGCCACCCTCGAGCATATCGATGCAGTAACCCTCGCCTCTCCTGTGGTCCGGCCGGGTTTGCATTAAGAAGCCTGTTAGTTACCGCTCTCCATCGTGGTGAGGCATATTTCCTCGCAATCCCTCTTCCAATTTCGTTCCGTATGTTCCCAAAATTGGCTATAAAATAACGGAGAGCGTATATATGTTCATTATCTACCTTCCTTACTACATATAAGTTGTATTTGTTCCAAAAGTTACTGTCTATTTATAGATCGCGGGCGCCCGAGTCACACAAACTTAACAAATTAGCCATACATTTTCTAAATTATTGCATGGCATGTTTAGAAAGCTTGATACCAAGTTGTTAGTTTTATGCTTATCCTCCTTTCCTGAGTTTCGCATGTGTTCTCTATAGATGCCGAGTAGCAGCGACAACACCCATGCTTCAGGCCATGTATCATCATCTGATTCAGACAACCCTAGGTCTTCAGCAGATTGTGAGGGATCAAGTAGTCTTGAACGGGATAGAGCTGCAGCAATTACCCTTCCGGTCAGGACACGGAGGAACACTCCAAGGAAGCCCACACACCAGCCTAAAGGTGTATATGAAGCAACCGAGATTGATTTAAAGTATTGGGCTTCAACTAAACCAGATAAAGCACGCATGAGGTTCAGGAGTGTGTGTCGATTTGTTGGCAGAGCAAGGCTCAACATTAATCTGCCGGGGTTTCGGAAGGCTGACACAGAAACACGGCAAAGGATAGTCCAGGAGATCATGGATCACTTCAACGTTCCAGAGCAGTGGTGAATGCAGGTGGACCACGCTGCACTGAAGAAGGCTAGGGATGCTTGGAGAAACTGGAAGCACATGATGTATAAGAAGTACTTCAGTGAAGTCAAGGACCTAATCCCCGCATACCCCCAAATTACAAAGGCAGGCTGGGCAGAATTCAAAAGGGTCAGGGCAACTAAAGAGTTTGCTAAGAAGAGTTTCAAGCAATTGGAACTTTAGAAGAAGAACATACACCCCCACCGTATGGGTGTGGCCGGATACTACGACATGAAACTGATATGGGAACATGAGGACAAAGAAGCAGTAGCAGCGGGTGGGAATCCGACCTTTAGTTAAATCAGGGGCGAACGCACCAGAGACTACTTGCGGGCACGTGAAAAGAGGCGTGATGACGGAACTTATTACTTTGAAAACGCACGTGACGCCAAACTGTACGAAGTGATGTTAGAGGCTTCCAAGATCCCTGGAAGGTTCTACAGGAACTCAGGGCCATGTGACATTCTGTCCATTACTTTGGAAACAAAAGAGCCCCCTGGCCGTGCAAGGGGAATAGGTGTTAATGTCCCACACAAGAGGGCTTTCACACTTAGCAAAGAAGAGAGGCTCAGCATGAAAAAAGCGAGGAGT
This sequence comes from Triticum aestivum, assembly GCF_018294505.1. Taxonomy (NCBI): domain Eukaryota; kingdom Viridiplantae; phylum Streptophyta; class Magnoliopsida; order Poales; family Poaceae; genus Triticum; species Triticum aestivum. The sequence goes on along the minus strand of NC_057805.1, from coordinate 454,364,817 downwards.
GAAATGAAGCAGAATGCATTGTACTAAAGGTTTAAGAAGGAGATTTATCCGGCTGTTCGAAAGGACGTTGAGGAGTCAATGATGATGCAGAAGACTCTAACACTAGCAGATAGCCAGCAGATGGGACGGGACGCGGGCATGGAGGATGCTGCTTATTGCACGACAACACTGCACAAGAGTAGCTGTGCATCAGCTGACCCCAGCGACACTGAGACTGCAGTTGCTCGTGATGATGCTATATCTGATGTATCTGGAATGAAAGACAGACTGAAGGGCGTGCTTACACATTATGAAGGTACATTAAAATGTGCAACATCCTGTGTAACACCCCAAAAATTTAACCATATTTTGTTTATTAAAATTTTGCCAAGAAATTAAATTTTTATTTTCTGGATTTATCTTTTGATTTCAGAACCTCTCTTTTCTTTGTTATTGTGAAGTTTTTACCCCAAGTGAAAACTTTCCAAAAATATTATTGGACTTGTATACCCTCTCAAGAAAACATTTCTTTTATCAGTGGATTTAATTGCATAATTGTTTTTCCTGAGCTTTATTCTTTTAAAAATGATTTTTATAAGCTTTAGAGCCTCTTTTGCACTACAACCATTTGATAAATGCATTTAAAATTTTTACCAAAATTTGGGGATGTCATGTGATGTTTCCACATCACTTTTGTGCAAAAATATCTTTTGGTCATTGGAGATTTTGAGCTCCACACCAAATTTTGAAATCTGGTCTAGTTGGTAATTTTGCACTACAACCTATTTAAATATTTCTTTAAAAATTCTTCCAAGTGTTTGGAGATGTCAGTAGATCCATATAATTCAACTTTATGCAAAAACCCATGAGTGTTCTTTGAAAAATTTGAGCAAATCATCCTCTTTTGCTCTCTGGTCCAGTTTGGCATTTTCTACTGCAACTCTATTTTTGTTTGCTCTGTTGCCCATGATTCTTTTTCCTGCTTATAGTCCACCCTGCAAAACCCTTAAGTCCAGGAGAGTGGACCCATTGGAGTAATTTTGGTCCATGCAAAGACAGCCTTTAGTTTCTGTCCAGATTTGGTTTTCTCAAAAACTTGCACTAACAAGTTTTTGTTTTTGACAAACTAACCTTGCCACCCTCTTTATCATCCAAAGAGACTATGATCTGGAGTTTTTGTCCACCCCAAGAGGTGCCTAGATGCCCTTGGCATTCTGTCAAACACCTTGAGTGCATGAACAGATTTGGCATGATCTTTTGTTTGCATTGTAAACTTGATCTTCTGACCCAACAAGCTTGTCCACTAAGCTCGTAGCTAACCCTAACCCAGGCCTGCTAACCCCCAGCCTCATCCAAGCCCCCTAGTGCACGATGGCATTGCGTCGAGCACCTGGCGTGCATGCTCTGGGCGCGGCTAGAGCGCGCGTTTTGCACGTGCATGCACCCGAGTCGCCGCGTCCCACTGCCGCCTCCCCGCGCTCGTTCTGATCCATTCCCACTCGCAGCCAGCGTGCCCCGACCTCTCCCTCGTCGCAGAGCCGCCCTGACCACCCCTGGCACCCCACAGCACCACCACCGCAAGCCGCCACCGCCGCTCCGACAGCCTCTGCCATGGACGGCGCCGCCCGAGCCACAGCCGCGCGCCAGCTCGCCCCCTTGAGCAGTGGGGAGTTCGTCGGAATGCGCCGACCAGCCCCAACCGCCTCCACGTCGTCTTGCTGCAACAGAACGGCGGTTCGCCGGCGTCCTTATCCACGGCCGCGGGAACCGACCTCGGGCGCCTATAAAAGGAACCCCCGAGCTCCTCCAAACCCCCAAGCAACCTCGTGCCATCCCCCTAGGGCCCCCATAGCCAGCAATCGACGGCGGGAGGCCGTCTCCCCCATCTCCGGCCAGTACAGCTGCCGCCGCCCTCCGGTCCATTCAATCGCAACCAGAGCCTTTCCCGTCCCTCTAGTGCTTCCATCATCCTCCCCTCGACCGTGCGGAGCTACCCAGCACCTCAGCCTCGATCGGGAGGCACCGTAGCTCGAAGCCCAAATCCTCCAGAACCATCGTCCGCCGCGGAGCTCGCCATCGGCGACCCCCTCCACCCCCGCCAGCCTAGCAACCACCGGGAGGACCGCCCTGGACTGGCGGATCCATCCCCATCATCAGAACCCCGCGAGGAGCCTCCATTCGCCGACGGCGATCGCCGGAGCTCCGCCTCCGTTCGGCCAGAAGAGAGGAAGGCGGGGACGACTGGTCAAACCTGACCAGTGGACCCAAGGGGCCCACTGTCAGTGAACCACGGGTCGGCCCGCGCGGGTTAAGTGGAGGCGTAAAGTTCGAAGTACGTGTCCCCCTCTCGAAAGCGTATTTCGTTCGAAACGTTTTCTTTTCTGTTTTATTTTAAAAACAGATTTTAACTAAACTTTGACTGGCTATAACTTTTTAAATATAAGTCCAATTGACTTGATTCTTTTTCTGTTGTTTCTCGAATTCTGTCTAGTTTATTTTCATATTTATTTGAAAATTTTCCAAACAATTTTTTGTACTGTTTTTAAACTATGCGTTAATTTGAATATTTTCAAAAATAGGATTTTGAAGAAGTAGGCAACTTTCAAAAAGTGCACCCCCACTTGCATACACTTGAAGGCAAGCATTCTGAACCCTGGCATAATACTGTTGTGCGTTGTTTGATAACGGTTACAACACCACCGTGGCACGGAGTATTCGTTATTTTATGTGATATGGTCATACCCATGAGTGCATATTGATGATTCAGTGCTGTTGGGATTTGATATGTTTGTGATAGTAATCACCCTCGTATACCTTTCATGCCTACCGGAAGGAATCCGGGAAAGCCTCTGTCTTGGGTAGACACGAGCTTGTCTCCAGTCTTCGTCGAGACGATTGTGTCCGGTATGGCATAGTGAGGTATGATGAGGGATGATTTTGTCTGTTGGTTGAAACATATTTGTTATGCTAACCATACAGGGAATACTTAAACCTCCTGAGTCGACCATAGATCGAGTCTTGTTCCAGTAACCTCCATACTTGTTTCGTACTACCACTTGTCCCTGCCATAGGTAGGGTACGGTTCAGTAAGTTGTCAACCCCTTACCTAGCACACACCGTACAGAGAGGCCATGGTGGAAGATACCGGAGGCCTCCGGTAGGCATGCCACCTGGTCCGGGGGCATGGGTGTTTCGGTTGTAGCCGAAGGGGTAGCTCCCCTAGTTTGTGCGCGGTATAAATTTTTGTGATCCCATGCTAAGTCGAGGTTGTAGCCTCCCCACTTAGAGTTTTGCTTAACGGGTGTCGTGGGTGATTCCAGACACCAGTAAGTTAGGCTGGTGTGTGCGGTTAGGTGTGTTTTCAATTAAAAGACTGTAGACGGAATTAGTCCCGATGGACTAAAGAAATCCGTTACCCGTGGGTAAACAGTACACCCTCTGCAGAGATTATATCTGTTCGAATAGCCGTGTCCATGGTTAAGGACTACAGTCTGGGATGGGTCAAGTGTCGGTCTTAGTGTCGGTCTTCGGAGGAAAAATTGCTAAACCAGAACATTGATTATGACCCGTGACATATGAGGATTATGATTATTATTATTGTGGACTGACCATTTACATTATTTGAATTATTGAGTATCCCTGGGACGGTTCTACCTCCTGGATACTCACTGCGATTATTCTCTTATAAGCCCTTTATGTGGTGTCGCTCAGACGCCCGACTGTGGCATGCTTGTTATTTAAATTACTTATAAGCCCTTTATGTGGTGTCGCTCAGACGCCCGACTGTGGCATGCTTGTTATTTAAATTACTTATAAGCCCTTTATGTGGTGTCGCTCAGACGCCTGACTGTGGCATGCTTGTTATTTAAATTACTTATAAGCCCTTTATGCGGTGTCGCTCAGACACCCGACTGTGGCACGCTTGTTATTTTAAATTATTTATAAGCCCTTTATGTGGTGTCGCTCAGACGCCCGACTGAGGCATGCTTTATATTATTATCTTTTCGAGGCGTCGCTTCAGACACCCGATCGGTGCATTCTATTTCTGCTCCCTTATTGCATATTCATATGAACAACCTGCTTGCGTGCATCATGGTTTTTTTTATTTCGTGGCTGACGTTGTGATCATAGAATATTTTAGAGCATGATCATCATTTGTTATATTATACCTGTGTTCATAATGTTTGCGAGTACATTCAAAAGTACTCACTGGCTTGTCCCTGGCTATTGTCTTGGCAAGATTTCTTGCGTGGAGAGGAGCGTTGCGACGACAGCCCCGGAACCTACGCAATGATGATAGCAGCCTCGCGAAGATAGGAGTTATCCTGGTTAGCTGTTCCTGCGGGAAATGGAGTCCCATGGCCACTGATGAACCACAAACCACTTCCGCCATCAACCACTAGAAACCATTTGTTGTACTCATAGGCCAGAATGGTCTTGTACCACATATTTTGTAATTTTGCTTGGAATTTCTGTATCAAGTTGGTGCCTCATGAGCTAACAGTAATCCTGGGGCTGGTGAGCACAAGGACCATTTTTGGGAAATTGATACCCCGAAAATCCGGTCCTGACATCCTGGGTTTGCCCACCCTTCTTGGAAGATGGCCTCTTCTTGGACAAAGTGCCATTAAAGCCGGGCTGTGTGAAGTGCTACGTGACTGAAGTAAAGCATATATTCAATGAATTTTCCCTGAAGAATGTCCTAGGAGACTTCGATGAGCAAAGGACCTTGGGAGAAACACTGTTACATCACATCAAGTGGCCACGAAAGGAAATAGAGTTCATCGATGAGATCTCTGAAGCCCCGCCAAGAGCAACCACTATCGCCCCTCAACCGGTCACGCTCTCCTTGCCACAGCAACTCTCGCGGGCTGATGCATCAACCTGTGATCAGCCGGCCAGACTTTGTGGCATACAGGCCATGTCATCCTCCGCCCCAAAGCAGCCAGTGGCAAGGCCTACAACTGCTGAAGACGCACCACCAGTTCAGATGCTGGCGGCTGAAGCAGCGGGGGGAAACTCAGCTGCAGCACATGCTTAGCAGACCAACCTAGTGGAATAGACTGCTAAGCAGTCTGATGCATCGGAACCGCCTGCTAAGCAGTCTGTAGGTCCAGAACCGACTGCTCATCAGTCCATTGATCCATAGGCGCGTGATCAGCATACCAATGCGTCAGCACTTCCTGCTCAGCAAACCAATGCGTTGGCATGGCTCCTCAGCACACCGACAAGTTGGCACCACCTGCGCAGAAACCCGACATAGCTTCAACGCATGGTCAGCAGCCCGATGCCTCTGCTCCTACAGCCCAACAGTCCATCACAGCAGCACCGCCAGCTCAGCGGTCTGGCATAGATAAACCGTCTGCTAACCAGTCCGTACAAGCTTCACCGTCTGCTCGGCAGTCTACGTTGCATCCAACCAGATGTTCTGCCAGAAATGCTTCAAGTACCAAGAAGGAAGTGGCCAAACGGCTACACCCATGAGGAAGCGCAGCGGGAGAGTGAAGAGGAAAGAGAACGATTGCCTCTTACTTAAAGCACTCATCGCCCAGAACCAAATTAACAGCAGCTTGTTCGAATCGGGGAGTAATATTATTTTTGACGCCATGGATGATGAAGAAGTAGATTTGTTGCTTGCTAAAGTAAAGCAGACATACTTCAAGCACGCAAGTACGTCCATGGCCTGCCATTTCTTGCTAGTGAATACTTTGAAGTGTACAGCTCCAATTTCCGCGAGTTACATGAATATTGCCTGGTCATCATGGACACCCTATCGCACACACTCACTTGGCGACGGTCCCAAATGTCGTCAAATGATCGTTTGTGATTTGCCATAGGTTGGTATAGAGAGTTTCTATGATCTAGATATCAAAAGTAATTCTTTTTGCCACTTAAGGGAATATTTCTACGAGTCACCTTCCCTAAGGTGTCCCATTATGGAATCATGGCAAATTCCTTCCTCGCTACTTTGAAACCTATGCACCGTCTTACTTAGGCGTAGGATTCTTGCCTACCAAATTGAACCTTCGTCATTTGTTTCTTTCCATCCACCTGATATGTGTTTTATGTCTCAACTCAAGAGATGTTCCTACGTCTCACTCCATGAGTTGATCTTGAGTGCTCGATCTTCGAGGAGATTGATTCAAGTAGAGCTTCTACCTGTCGTCATCGTGTTGGATGAAGATCTCGAAAGCAAAGACGCCAAGATCAATTTGAGGAAATGGATCAACATCTTCGAGAAGGGCAATTGGATCATGAAGATCATGTTAACTTTGTGTTCCCTCTGTCTTCTTACCTCACGTCTTGAATCTCGAGACGAGATTCTTGTTTAGTGGGGGTGAGTTTTCACATCCCTAGTTTTGGTATGCTCTGGGCAAGCTAGTCATGTGTTGCATCATGTTTTGATTTCAATTAAACTTGAAATGGGGACTGATAAACCCTAGCAGCAAATGAAACTCAACTATGGTCAAAATTAAATCTTTTCAATGAACCCAAAATGCCCTTCATAAATGTTCATCATTTTTGAATTGGTCTAAAAACCTCTGCCAAAAATGATGAACATATTTCTAGGACATTCTGGATTTTTGAATTAACTCTTATTGTATTTGAATTGGGGGCATTTAAATCCTATAAATATTTTAAATGCTCTAATAATTCTGAAACTAGCTGAGGGTTGTTGGGAATAATTTCAATAGCGCCCATAAATAATTTCAGGAGTTTTAAAGCTGGTTTACTATTTTATACTAAATCAAAATAGAGCAAATAAATAGAAAACATAAAGAAATTAGTAAAGAGAGAGAGAGAGTGGACTTACATGACGTAGCCCACCTAGCGGCCCAGCTGCGGCCCAGCACTATAGAGGGCCCAGCCCACCTCCTCACCGCGTCGTCTACCTCCTACCAGTAGGAGCAGGGGCGCGTGGTCGCTGCGCGCGTGCCAGCTCCTGCTTCCACCGCGACGCTCGGCTCTTTTGAACGTGCCACGGAGACGCCCAGAGACCTCTCTCCCCTTCCCCTAACTCGCTGCTCTCTCTCCCCTCCTTTGTTTCTCTCGCACGCAGCCACCGAGTGGAGCTCGTCACCGCCGTCCACTGCCACCGCGGCTACTGGCCCTCCCTAGTCAAGCCCGCGTGACCAAGAGAACCGCCTCGGCTCCATCTTCTTCCTCGAAGCCCCACGCAACCGGGGACGCGCTGCAGCGCCCTCTTCTTCAACCTCGGTCCGCCGAGATCGCCGGCGACCTCCTGCCATCACCAGCCCTTCCCGAGCTCACCAAGGCTAGCGTTGCACTTGCCGTGAGCTCCTCTTCTGGCCATCATGGTCGAGAGCCCAGCTCCGCCGGCCATGTCACCGCCGTGGCTACGGCTGCTGAAGCTCGTAGCCGAGCACACCACTGCGCTCAGTGCATCTCCACGAGCCTGCAGCACGCCTCAGCTCGCCTTCCCGTGCCCCCTAGTGGTCGCTAGCGTCTCACCCGAGCTCCGGCCGCCGCCGAGGTCGACGCCGCGCTCGATTCCGGCCACCCCAGTCTCGAACTCTGGTCCCATTGGATGCGAAAGAGCGCCAGCTACGCGTAGAGTCTCTCTGCGGCTCGTTTGGTCGACGGACAAGAAACCCGAAGATCTCCGCCGCGTCCTGGTCACTGCCGGCGTAGTTCCGGTGACGCTGACGTGTCGTCATTAGATTAGGTTAATCACATGGTTAGAAGAGACCTGTGCCGCTGACAGACCGGTCCCACACCATTAACTAAACCCTATTAATTCCTGCTTAGTTTTAGGTAATCACAGTGGCCCAACGCGTCAGCGTTGACCTTGCTGAAGTGGCCCTTGACTGGCCCCACCCGTCAGAGACCGAGGACATCGCTGAGTTTCTGACATATGGGCCCCACGGGTCAGGTTTGACCTAGACGGCTCAGTTGACCTGCTGACGCCGGGATGACACAGCGCTGACGTCATAAATGTTTTCTGGATATGTAGTAAATCAGAAAAGATTTATTTAGTTCGAGAAAATAGCCAAAACTTCCAAAAATCATAGAAATTTAACCGTAACTCCAAATGAAATAATTTATATATGAAAGATGATAAGAAAAATCCAATCTATCCATCTGTACCATTTTCATGCATGTTGGAACAACTTTTCGCTACTGTTTAGGACAACTCAAATGAATCGCATTTAAATAACCACATGTGGAGTTTGAATTTGAACCTTTGGTTCAAACCAACTTCATTTAATCTGGTTGCTAGTAGCATTAGCTCAATCAACAACATATTGCCATATCATGACCATGCATCATATTGCGCATTGCATTGATCGTGTCCTTTCTCTATTGCCGGTGTTTGTTCTCCCTCAGTAGACGTGGTTCCGACGATGAGATCGATGACACCGACGAAGAGCTATATTATCTTCAGAAGTGCCAGGCAAGCAAAACCCCCTTGTTCATTCCTATAGAATCCCACTCTCTCGCTCCTGCTCTCTTTTACTGCATTAGGACAACAACGATTCAACTGTTACATGCTGCGGTAGTTGAACCCCTTTCCTTTGGATGACCTGTCATTGCCATAGTAAATAGATGAAACCCACTAGCATGAGTAGGAGTTGTTTGAGCCCTGATGTGCCTACTCATTCATGCTTGTTGTCATGTCTGCTACTGCTTAGAGTTGAGTCAGGTCCTATTCATCGGGGATGAATTGGAATGTGGTGAACATGTCTTACTTTTGAGAGCTAAGTGTGTGAACACGATTTGGTAAAGGTAGCGGTGAGAGGCCATGTAGGAGTACATGGTGGGTTGTCTCATTGAAGCCGTCCTCAGGAATTGAGTTCTGTGTTTGTGATCCATGAATAGCTACTACCAGTCATTGGGATCCTTAATTGCCCCTCTCGACTTATTAACCGCCCCTGTCGTCTGTCCGGGAGTTGCAAGTAGTTTCTGGTGTTTGTAGTATGCTGGAGGCCGTGCGCAATGCTGACCTGAGTGTTGGGCTGTGATGCGGTAGGCACGTGGCCCGGTGTACCGAGTCGCCCGTTTGGTGACCCAGGAACCCTGCACACATCATTCGGGGCCGTATGTGGAAACCTCGGCCGGAATCCCTGCGGATGGAACCTGAATAGGCGATAAACCTGGACTAGGGACTTGTGTGGTTAGTCAGGTCATGGCCGACACCCTCGCCAGGCTTCCGCTTGAAGGTTTCCGAGATACATGACGTGTACATGGTGGTAAGTGTCGAGAGCGTGTGTGAAGAAGTACACCCCTGCAGGGTTATAAATGATCTAATCGAATAGCCGCGTCCGCGGTAAAGGACCTCTGGGTTTCCTATACAGTTCATAGACAAGTGAAAGGGGATACTCTAAAATGCGCAAGATAAGCGTGAGTGCTATGGATGGCTTTCTCGTAGGGAGACGGGAGAGGATCCATAGTGGTGTATTGATTAGTGAATATGTGGACTCGTGTGCGCCACCCCAAAAGAGTTACTTATAGTCGTAGTTCAAGAGAGCCACCGAGTCAAAGCTAGCTTGCTGCAGTTAAACTCCACCACCCCTTTGTTGATACTGATGCATATGTAGATAGTTCTGATGCAAGTCTTGCTGGGTACATTTGTACACACGTTTGCTTAATTTATGTTTTTTGCAGAGAGACCTCAGTCTCGCTAGAAGTTCTGCGTGGACTTCGACATTTAGCTTGTTACCTCAGCTATGATCTTGTGCCCTCGGCAGGGTCTTGTAGATAGTTGGGCTTCTCAGCCTTTTCTTTTGTAGTTGTCTGTACTCAGACAAGTTAAGCTTCCACATGTGCTCGTTGCTTGTATGTTTTGTATGTTGGGTCATGAGACCCATGTTTGTAATACTTGGCTCTTGGGAGCCTAATGAATAAATACTTTGAGTTGTAGGGTTTTGTTGCGATGCCATGTTGTATTTCACATATCGAGCATATCGTGTGTATGATTTGAAATGCTTGGTATGTGTGGGATCCGTCAACCTAGTTGTTTATCCTTAGTAGCCTCTCTTACCAGGAAATGTCTCCTAGTGCTTCCACTGAGCCATGGTAGCTTGCTACTGCTCCGGAATACTTTGGCTAGCCCGCATGTGTCCTTCTTCGTTCCTCTGTCTGTCCCTTCGGGGAAATGTCATGCGGTGTCTACTGGAGTCCTGTTAGCCTACTACAGCCCGGATTCTCCGGAGTCCTGTTAGCCCAGCTGCTACAACCCGGATTCACTCGCTCATGATCGACACGTTCGTTGCTGGGTCATGTATGCCTGTCCCTGTAAGTTAGTGCCACTTTGGGTTCTCTGTCATATGGATGCTAGCGACACTATCATATACGTGAGCCAAAAGGCGCAAACGGTCCCGGGCCAGGTAAGGTGTCACCCGTGGGAATACCGTGTGTGAGGCCGCAAAGTGATATGATGTGTTACATGCTAGATCGGTGTGACTTAGGATCGGGGTCCTGACAGGTGGCGTCGTTCGCCTTGTCCGCGGCCCGCTGGATGCTGATCCATCTCCAACGTATCTATAATTTTAGATTGTTCCATGCTATTATATTATCTGTTTTGGAAGTTTATGGGCTTTATTAAACACATTTATATTTTTTTTGGGACTAACCTATTAACCCAGAGCCCAGTGCCAGCTTCTGTTTTTTCCCTTGTTTCAGTGTTTCACAGAAAAGGAATATCAAACAGAGTCCAAACGGAATCAAACCTTCGGGAACGTGATTTTTGGAACGAACGTGATCCAGGAGACTTGGAGTTGAAGTCTAGGAAGCTTCGAGGTGGCCACGTGGCAGGGAGGCGCGCCCGCCCCCCTGGGCGCAACCCCACCCTCGTGGGCCCCTCATGGCTCCCCTGACCGACTTCTTTCACCTATATATATTCATATACCCTAAAAACTTTGGGGAACAGAATAGATCGGGAGTTCCGCTGCCGCAAGCCTATGTTGCCACCAAAACCCAATCGGGACCCTGTTCCGGCACCCTGCCGGAGGGGGGGAACCCTCACCGGTGGCCATCTTCATCATCCCGGCGCTCTCCATGACGAGGAGGGAGTAGTTCACCCTCGGGGCTGAGGGTATGTACCAGTAGCTATGTGTTTGATGTCTCTCTCTCTCTCTCGTGTTCTTGAGGTGGTACGATCTTGATGTATCGCGAGCTTTGCTATTATAGTTGGATCTAATGATGCTTCTCCCCCTCTACTCTCTTGTAATGGATTGACTTTTCCCTTTGAAGTTATCTTATCGGATTGAGTCTTTAAGGATTTGAGAACACTTGATGTATGTCTTGCATATGCGTATCTGTGGTGACAATGGGATATCACGTGATTCACTTGATGTATGTTTTGGTGATCAACTTGCGGGTTCCGTGACCTCGTGAACTTATGCATAGGGGTTGGCACACGTTTTCGTCTTGACTCTCCGGTAGAAACTTTGGGGCACTCTTTGAAGTACTTTGTGTTGGTTTGAATAGATGAATCTGGATTGTCTGATGCATAACGTATAATAATACCCATGGATACTTGAGGTGAGATTGGAGTATCTATGTGACATTAGGGTTTTGGTTGATTTGTGTCTGAAGGTGTTATTCTAGTATGAACTCTATGATAGATTGAAGGGAAAGAATAGCTTCGTGTTATTTTACTACGGACTCTTGAATAGATCGATCAGAAAGAATAACTTTGAGGTGGTTTCGTACCCTACCATAATCTCTTCGTTTGTTCTCCGCTATTAGTGACTCTTTGTTGCATGTTGAGGGATAGTTATATGATCCAATTATGTTATTATTGTTGAGAGAACTTGCACTAGTGAAAGTATGAACCGTAGGCCTTGTTTCCTAGCATTGCAATACCGTTTACGCTCACTTTTATCATTAGTTACCTTGCTGTTTTTATGTTTTCATATTACAAAAACCTATATCTACCATCCGTATTGCACTTGTATCACCATCTCTTTGCCGAACTAGTGCACCTATACAATTTACCATTGTATTGGGTGTGTTGGGGACACAAGAGACTCTTTGTTATTTGGTTGCAGGGTTGTTTGAGAGAGACCATCTTCATCCTACGCCTCCCATGGATTGATAAACCTTAGCTAATCCATTTGAGGGAAACTTGCTACTGTCCTACAAACCTCTGCACTTGGAGGCCCAACAACATCTACAAGAAGAAGGTTGCGTAGTAGACATCAAGCTCTTTTCCGGCGCCGTTGCCGGGGAGGTGAGTGCTTGAAGGTATATCTTTAGATCTTGCAATCCAATCTTTTTGTTTCTTGTTTTATCACTAATTTAGTTTATAGAAGAAAACTACAAAAAAATGGAATTGAGTTTGCCTCTTACGCCTCATGTTTTTAATATCTTCCGTGATAATGATGGAAAGGAAAATTGTGCCAATGTTTTAGAAGAAGAATGCATTAAAATGTTTGGCACTAAATCTTTGAATGATGAGCATGATTGCAATGTTGTTAGTATGAACTCTTTGAATATCCATAGTACTAATGATGATTGCACTAGTCATGATGAAAATGTCTCTTATAAGCATGTCGATTTTTGTGGAGTACATAGAGTTTGTAAGTACATGCCAAACAGGGAAAATAGATTTTGCAAGAGGCATAAAAATTTGGAAACTAAATGGTTGCAAGAAAGGCTAGATGTTTGTGCTTAAAATTTAATTTTTCTTAGCCGTACTTGTGAACTTTGCAATGAACGTGATCATTTCAGTATCCAATGCAAATTGTTTCATGATCATATCGTGTCCAAAAATTGTGATGACTTGATCTCCCTTGCACATCATAATGAACTTATTTATCTCTTGGGTCATGAAGAAATGAAACGTATAACTAAGGTTATTCCAAAATTTGCCCTTGATAGAGTTCTTAATTTTGATCTAGAGGAAATTTATATGTATTGTGCGGTGAATTGCATTGAAAATCCTTATATTGCCAGTTACATAAAGAAAATAAAACAAATAGAAGATGAAGAGAATACTAACGAAAGGGAAGAGACTTCCCAATATTCTCCTATTATTTCTTATGATGAATCAGGTAACGAGGAGGAGCCTTCTATCCAACCAATCTCATTAATAAGGAGCTCAAAAGAGAGGGTTAAACCCACACATGATGTGAAGAAGAAAAAGAAAAGATGGAGAAGTAAAGGTAGAAAGGCATCCCTCCCAAATGATGTTGCTCCTATTACTCATTGTGATGATGATAATTGCTATACTATTGGTGCTATCCATACTATTAATGATGAGAGTGATTATGCTTATGATATGAAAAGGCCCAAGCTTGGGGATGCTATGTTTGATGAGGATGATGTTTTTGAGAATATATTTGCTGCAATTAATGTTTTTCCCAAGCTTGGGGATGCTATGTTTAATGAAGATGATATTTTTAGTCTCCCAAGTTTTGATATGCAAATTTATAACGATGATAGCATGCCTCCTACTTATGATGATTATATTGATGAAAGTGGGTTTGGAAGAGTGTCAACTTTAGGAAGTAATGATCCCACTATTTTGGAGGATGTTGAATCTTATTATGATAATTATGAAAGTGGATTTGGAGAGGTCGTGACTTTATTTAGTAATGATTCCACTATCTTGGAAGAGGTTTCAATCGATTATGATGAGAGCAAAGTTGCTACTTATGATGATTATTGTGATGACACTTATGCTATAAAAAGTAGTGATGATTATATTTATAAAAACTTGTCATGATTATGATTACCCTTTTTCTGAACATTACTCATTTAATGTGGAAACAATTTATAGTATTCGAGTCTCTTATGATACTCCCACTATTCCGAATGAGAAGAAATTTGCTTATGTGGAGAGTAATAAAAATTCTATGCTTGTAGATCATGAAAAGAATGCTTTATGTGATGGTTATATAGTTGAATTCATTCATGATGCTGCTCAAAATTATTATGAGGGAGGAATATATGCTTGTAGGAATTGCAATAATATCAAGTTTCCTCTCTATGTGCTTAAAGTTTTGAAGTTATGCTTGTTTTGCCTCCCTAAGCTAGTTGATTATTGTTCCCATAAGTTGTTTGCTCACAAAATCCCTCTGCATAGGAAGTGGGTTAGGCTTAAATTTGCTAGTCATATTCTTCATGATGCTCTCTTTATGTTTCAATTCTTATCTTTTATGTGAGAATCATTGAAATCATCATGCCTAGCTAGGGGCGTTAAAGGATAGCGCTTGTTGGGAGGCAACCTAATTTGATTTTAGTTTTTTGCTTTTTGGTTCTGTTTAGGAATAAATAATCCATCTAGATTCTGTTTATATGTGGTTTTCTGTTTTAATTAGTGTTTGTGCCAAGTAGAACCTTTGGGAAGACTTGGGTGAAGTCTTTATGATCATGCTGTAAAAAAACAGAAACTTTAGCACTCCCGAGATTAGCTAAAACGTTTTACTGGAGAGTGATATTTAGTTGATTATTTTTGCAGATGATTACTAGACATATTCCTCAGGTCCACCAATTTATTTAGGAATTTTTGGAGTTCCAGAAGTATACGTTTGATACAGATTACTACAGACTGTTCTGTTTTTGACAGATTCTGTTTTCATTGTGTTGTTTGCTTATTTTGATGAATATATGAGTAGTATCGGAGGGTATGAACCATAGAGAAGTTGGAATACATTAGATATTACACCAATATGAATTTAGAATGAGTTCACATCATTACCTAAGTGGTGATTTATTTTCTTATACTAACGGAGCTTACGAGTTTTCAGTTAAGTTTTGTGTTGTAAAGTTTTCAAGTTTTGGGTAAGGATTCGATGGACTATGGAATAAGGAGTGGCAAGAGCCTAAGCTTGGGGATGCCCAAGGCACCCCAAGGTAATATTAAAGGATTACCAAGAGCCTAAGCTTGGGGATGCCCCGGATGGCATCCCCTCTTCCGGCTTCGTTCATCGGTAACTTTACTTGGAGCTATATTTTTATTCACCACATGATATGTGTTTTGCTTGGAGCGTCATTTTATTTTCTTTTTTTTTGCTCGCTGTTTGAATAAAATACCATGATCTGAAATTCTTAAATGTTAGAGAGTCTTCACATTGTTGCATAATTATTCAACTACTCATTGATCTTCACTTATATCTTTCGGAGTAGTTTGTTGTTTGCTCTAGTGCTTCACTTATATCTTTTAGAGCACGGCGGTGGATTTATTTTGAAGAAATTTATGAACTCTCATGCTTCACTTATATTAATTTGAGATTCTTTAGAACAGCATGGTAATTTTCTTTGGTTATGAATTTAGTCCTAATATGATGGGCATCCAAGAGGGATATAATAAAAACTTTCATATAAAGTGCATTGAATACTATGAGAAGTTTGATTCCTTATGATTGTTTTGAGATATGAAGATCGTGAAATTAGAGTCATGCTAGTGGAGTAGTTGTGAATTTGAGAAATACTTGTGTTAAAGTTTGTGATTCCCGTAGCATGCACGTATGGTGAACCGTTATGTGATGAAGTCGGAGCATGATTTATTTATTGATTGTCTTCCTTATGAGTGGCGGTCGGAGACGAGCGATGGTCTTTTCCTACCAATCTATACCCCTAGGAGCATGCGCGTAGTACTTCATTTCGATAACTAATATATTTTTGCAATAAGTATGTGAGTTCTTTATGACTAATGTTGATTCCATTGATTATACGCACTCTCACCTTTCCACCATTGCTAGCCTCTCTAATACCGCACATTTTTTCGCCGGTATCATACACCCACCAAATACCTTCTTGAAAACAGCCACCATACATACCTATCATGGAATTTCCATAGCCATCCCGAGATATATTGCCATGCAACTTACCACCGTTCCATTTATTATGACACGCTCCATCATTGTCATATTGCTTTGCATGATCATGTAGTTGACATTGTATTTGTGGCAAAGCCACCGTTCATAATCCTTTCATACATGTCACTCTTGATTCATTGCATATCCCGGTACACCGCCGGAGGCATTCACATAGAGTCATATTTTGTTCTAAGTATCGAGTTGTAATTCTTGAGTCGTAAGTAAATAAAAGTGTGATGAACATCATTATTAGAGCATTGTCCCAAGTGAGGAAAGGATGATGGAGACTATCATTCCCCCACAAGTCGGGATGAGACTCCGTACGAAAAAAAGAAATAAAAGAGGCCAAAGAAGCCCAAATAAAAAAAGAGAAAAAAGAGGCCATAAAAAAAGAGAAAGGCCCAAAAAAAACAAAAGAAATCAAAAAAAAGAGAGAAGGGGCAATGCTACTATCCTTTTACCACACTTGTGCTTCAAAATAGCACCATAATCTTCATGATAGAAAGTCTCCTATGTTGTCACTTTCATATACTAGTGGGAATTTTACATTATAGAACTTGGCTTGTATATTCCAATGATGGGCTTCCTCAAATTGCCCTAGGTCTTCGTGAGCAAGCGAGTTGGATGCACACCCATTTAGTTTCTTTTGTTGAGCTTTCATACACTTATAGCTCTAGTGCATCCGTTGCATGGCAATCCCTACTCACTCACATTGATATCTATTGATGGGCATCTCCATAGCCCGTTGATACGCCTAGTAGATGTGAGACTATCTTCTCCTTTTTGCCTTCTCCACAACCACCATTCTATTCCACCTATAGTGATATGCCCATGGCTCACGCTCATGTATTACGTGAAGATTGAAATAGTTTGAGAACATCAAAACTATGAAACAATTGCTTGGCTTGTCATCGGGGTTGTTCATGATTTAAATATTTTGTGTGATGAAGATAGATCATAGCCAGACTATATGATTTTGTAGGGATAACTTTCTTTGGCCATGTTATTTTTAGACGACATGATTGCTTTGTTAGTATGCTTGAAGTATTATTGTTTTCATATCAATATTAAACTTTTGTTTTGAATCTTATGGATCTGAACATTCATGCCATAATAAAGAAAATTACTTAGAAAACTATGTTAGGTAGCATTCCACATCAAAAATTCTGTTTTTATCATTTACCTACTCGAGGACGAGCTGGAATTAAGCTTGGGGATGCTTGATACGTCTCCAACGTATCTATAATTTTTGATTGTTCCATGCTATTATATTATCTGTTTTGGATGTTTATGGGCTTTATTAAACACATTTATATTATTTTTGGGAATAACCTATTAACCCAGAGCCCAGTGCCAATTTCTGTTTTTTCCCATGTGTTCAGTGTTTCGCAGAAAAGGAATATCAAACGGAATGAAACCTTCAGGAGCATGATTTTTGGAACGAATGTGATCCAGGAGACTTGGAGTTGAAGTCAAGGAAGCTTCGAGGTGGCCACGAGGCAGGGAGGCGCGCCTGCCCCTGGGCGCGCCCCCACACTCATGGGCCCCTCATGGCTCCCCTGACCGACTTCTTTCGCCTATATATATATATCCATATACCCTAAAAACTTCGGGGAACAGAATAGATCGGGAGTTCCGTCGCCGCAAGCCTCTGTAGCCACCAAAAACCAATCGGGACCCTGTTCCGGCACCCTACCAGAGGGGGGGAACCCTCACTGGTGGCCATCTTCATCATCCCGGCGCTCTCCATGACAAGGAGGGAGTAGTTCACCCTCAGGGCTGAGGGTATGTACCAGTAACTATGTGTTTGATCTCTCTCTCTCTCTCTCTCGTGTTCTTGAGGTGGTACGATCTTGATGTATCGCGAGCTTTGCTATTATAGTTGGATCTTATGATGCTTCTCCCCCTCTACTCTCTTGTAATGGATTGAGTTTTCCCTTTGAAGTTATCTTATCGGATTGAGTCTTTAAGGATTTTTTAACACTTGATGTATGTCTTGCATGTGCGCATCTGTGGTGACAATGGGATATCACGTGATTCACTTGATGTATGTTTTGGTGATCAACTTGCGGGTTCCGTGACCTCGTGAACTTATGCATAGGGGTTGGCACACGTTTTCGTCTTGACTCTCCGGTAGAAACTTTGGGGCACTCTTTGAAGTACATTGTGTTGGTTTGAATAGATGAATCTGAGATTGTGTGATGCATATCATATAATCATACCCACGGATACTTGAGGTGACATTGGAGTATCTAGGTGACATTAGGGTTTTGGTTGATTTGTGTCTTAAGGTGTTATTCTAGTACGAACTCTATGATAGATTGAACGCAAAGGATAGCTTCGTGTTATTTTACTACGGACTCTTGAATAGATCGATCAGAAAGAATAACTTTGAGGTGGTTTCATACCCTACCATAATCTCTTCGTTTCTTCTCCGCTATTAGTGACTTTGGAGTGACTCTTTGTTGCATGTTGAGGGATAGTTACATGATCCAATTATGTTATTATTGTTGAGCGAACTTGCACTAGTGAAAGTATGAACCCTAGACCTTGTTTCCTAGCATTGCAATACCGTTTACGCTCACTTTTATCATTAGTTACCTTGCTGTTTTTATATTTTCAGATTACAAAAACCTATATCTACCATCCATATTGCACTTGTATCACCATCTCTTCGCTGAACTAGTGCACCTATATAATTTACCATTGTATTGGGTGTGTTGGGGACACAAGAGACTCTTTGTTATTTGGTTGCAGGGTTGTTTGAGAGAGACCATCTTCATCCTACGCCTCCCACGGATTGATAAACCTTAGGTCATCCACTTGAGGGAAACTTGCTACTGTCCTACAAACCTCTGCACTTGGAGGCTCAACAAAGTCTAAAAGAAGAAGGTTGCGTAGTAGACATCATATGCCAACGCGCTGGTCCGTAGGCTCGACCACCTCCTTGGCCCAGGTGTCCACCTTGCGGCAGTAGAGGAACATGGCCGAAGCATCCGCGAGCTGGTGATCTCCGATAAAATAGCCAACTTTGAGCTCGAGATCGCGCTCCAGATGTACCGCCCGCGTGTCGACCGCTTGGACGAATGCTTACACGAGTTCAAGCAGAGCCAAGAGCTACCGTAGGCAAGGGCTGCTGGTCATGGTCTCATGGAGGCGTTTTATTTTGTTGAGTCGTTTCGACGTCGATAACTATGTATTCACAACAATCATAGTATTGCTCTGTTTATTCCTCTGTTTCAATGTGTGTACTCTGTTTTCCATTCTTATATGTTCTATTTCAATGTGTGTGTATACACTTTCCATTCTGTATATGTTGATGATAACAGCTAGATTCAAATTAGTATACAAAAACAGATAGAAAATGGAATTCATAATATATATGTATATATTAATTGTTCATTAGTTCATCACGGAATATATATATATATATAATATCATCACATATACGTGATGATACTTAACTACTATGTACAATGCATAAACTTGAAAACGAACAATACTAAAACTAATAATCCCTCCTGGGGCCAGTATTCCGGCAGCCCGTCGCCAGCAGCTCCCTGGTGCGCGGCGTCTTCCCAGTGCGGAGGCAGTACTCCGCCTCCTCCGCCTCGTAGCGCTTGACGTACCGATCTGCCTCTTGCTGGTGGATGCGCGTGAACGATCTTGCCATTTCGTTGGGCGCCCAGTAGAACTCCTCGTCGGTGTCACGCTGGAGCTTATCGGCCCACCTCCACGCAGGGATGAGGCGCCCAACTCCTATGACCTTCCTCGCGAAGTACCCGTCTTCGTACACCTCCTCGGCATGACGACGCGCCCGCCCCCAAAGCTCCGCCGCCTCCTTTTTCCAGGCGGCATCATGGGCTTCACAGGCCACCTGGTATCTGGCTTTCCTCCTCCGCCATCTCCTTCTTGAATGCCACTTGCCAGGCTTTCTTAGCCGGCGGCAGCGACTTCCACAGACAAAGATTGTACTGGCCCCAAAAGCAATCCAAAGTTGGGTCGTCCGGCTCAACCTTGTCCGGCGGCGCGTAGGGGTCCTCGTCGCTGCAATTCGAGTGAGCCTCCTCGGGGGGCGGCGACTCCTCGTCGGTGCGTGGGCAGACCGGCGGCGCCATGGCAGAGATTTGAGAGAGGGAGAGGGCGAGCGAGGGGAGGATGTAGATGAGAATGCAGGTAGGACAACGTGAGCAAGGTAGTATTTATTGGCGGCCGGAATCTAGATCGACGGGGACAGTACACACGCTGGTCGCCGGAATTTACGAGTAATGTAGTTTGAATTACACACGATTCCCGCAGCAAAATCCGTGGGTGCACATAATAGCCAAAATCCGTGTGTGAACATAACAGCTGATGGTTTCCAATGCAGAACCGTCTCTGATTAATGATCCCCGCAACTCACCTACCAAACCTCGAGCCGCGAGATAGAGTGCCAATCGTGTCGGGGCCAGTTGTCTTGCCACAGCTTTACATTTTCTTTTTTGAACACCAGATATTTACATCGTCATATGATTTATTAACTCGCACACAAGTACACAAAAATATGATTTTTCAAACCGTTATGGTTAGGTGTTGCATGTAGATGTAGTTCAAATTTGAATTATGGTCATTAAATGGCTAGAAAATCACTTAAATGTCTTCAAAAGGTCAAATGACCCCTGAAATTTTCCAAATTTTCACATGACAGTTGTCTTGGTGGCATGACATTACATCAAGCAAGGTTTCAGGTTTTTCTGATCATTTTTTAATTTTTTGGAATTAAAATGCCATGGCACTCCATGCATGTGCCCATGCCGTAAGACCAATATGTTTGAAAATTCCTTCTAATTTACTACACATGGAATTAACTCGCAGACAAGTACACAAATATGATTTTTCAAATTGTTTTGGTTAGGCATTGCATGTAGATGTAGTTCAAATTTGAATTACGATCATTAAATGGATAGAAAATCACTTAAATGTCTTTAAAAGGTCAAATGACCCCTGGAATTTTCCAAAATTTCACATTACAGTTGTAGTAGTGCATGTTAGACGTAGAATAAAATTCAAGGCCGTAAGAGGAAGCTATATCCCGTTCGTCATCAAACATGCATTGTTCCCTCTCGGAACCACGAGCCTTCTAGTGAGTTGCTCTGGTTTGTGAGGGGTGTGTGTCCAAACTTTCGTCAAACAAGCCAATTTTTTACCACATCATCTTGGTGGCATGACATTACATCAAGCAAGGTTTCATGTGTTTCTGATATTTTTTTAATTCTTTGGAATTAAAATGCCATGTCACTCCATGCATCATATGGATGTGTCCATGTCGTGAGACAAATATGTTTGAAAATTCCTTCTAATTTACTGCACGTGGAATTAACTCGCACACAAGTACATGATACGTCCATTTTGCATCATGCTTTTATATCGATATTTATCGCATTATGGGCTGTTATTACACATTATGTCACAATACTTATGCCTATTCTCTCTTATTTTACAAGGTTTACATGAAGAGGGAGAATACCGGCAGCTGGAATTTTGGGTTGGAAAAGGAGAAAATATTAGAAACCTATTCTGCACAACTCCAAAAGTCCTGAAACTTCACAGAGGCAGTTTTTGGAATTAGTAAAAAATACTGGTGAAAGAATCAACTAGAGGGGGGCCACCCACCATCCACGAGGGTGGGGTGCGCGCCCTACCCCCTGGGCGCACCCCCCTGCCTCGTGGGCCCCCTAGCAGGCCTCCGGTGCCCATCTTCTGCTATATGAAGTCTTTTACCCTGGAAAAATCATAAGCAAGCTTTCGGGGCGAAACACCGCCGCCACGAGGCGGAACCTTGGCGGAACCAATCTAGGCCTCCGGCGGAGCTGTTCTGCCGGGGAAACATCCCTCCGGGAGGGGCAAATCATCACCATCATCATCACCAACGATCCTCTCATCGGGAGGGGCTCAATCTCCATCAACATCTTCACCAGCACCATCTCCTCTCAAACCCTAGTTCATCTCTTGTACCCAATCTTTGTCCCAAAACCTCAGATTGGTACCTGTGGGTTGCTAGTAGTGTTGATTACTCCTTGTAGTTGATGCTAGTTGGTTTATTTGGTGGAAGATCATATGTTCAGATCCTTTATGCATATTAATACTCCTCTGATTATGAACATGAATATGATTTTAGAGTAGTTACGTTTGTTCCTGAGGACATGAGAGAAGTCTTACTATAAGTAGTCATGTGAATTTCGTATTCGTTCGATATTTTGATGAGATGTATGTTGTCTCTCCTCTAGTGGTGTTATGTGCACGTCGACTACATGACACTTCACCATTATTTGGGCCTAGAGGAAGGCATTGGGAAGTAATAAGTAGATGATGGGTTGCTAGAGTGACAGAAGCTTAAACCCTAGTTTATGCGTTGCTTCGTAAGGGGCTGATTTGGATCCATATGTTTCATGCTATGGTTAGGTTTACCTTAATACTTCTTTTGTAGTTGTGGATGCTTGCAATAGGGGTTAATCATAAGTGGGATGCTTGTCGAAGAAAGGGCAGTACCCAAGCACCGGTCCACCCACATACCAAATTATCGAAATAACGAATGCGAATCATATGAGCGTGATGAAAACTAGCTTGACGATAATTCCCATTTGTCCTCAGGAGCACTTTTCTCTATATAAGAGTTTGTCCAGGCTTGTCCTATGCTACAAAAAGGATTGGGTCATCTTGCTGCACCTTATGTACTTTCATTACTTCTTACCTGTTACAAATTACCTTATCACAAAACTATCTGTTACCGATAATTTCAGTGCTTGCAGAGAATACCTTACTGAAAACCGCTTGTCATTTCCTTCTGCTCATCGTTGGCTTCGACACTCTTACTTATCAAAAGGACTACAATAGATCCCCTACACTTGTGGGAAAAATTTATATAGTGTGCTGAAATTTACTGTCACTTGTTACTATCGAACATAATCCTTTGAGGGGCTTGTTCGGGGTATCTTCACCCCGACCAGTAGATCAAAGAGTTGCTCCTCTACCTACTAAAAATGTTTACTTTGAAATTTCTTCGGTTATGATAGAGAAACTGCTAGCTAATCCTTTCAGAGGTGATGGAACATTACATCCCGATTTGCGCCTAATCTATGTGGATGAAGTTTGTGGATTATTTAAGCTTGCAGGTATGCCCGAGGATGTTATCAAGAAGAAGGTCTTCCCTTTATCTTTCAAGGGAAAGGCATTTTCATGGTTTTTGCTATGTGATGATATGGGATCATGGAACTACAACCGATTGAAATTGGAATTTCATCAGAAGTTTTATCCCATGCATCTTGTTCATCGTGATCGTAATTATATATATAATTTTTGGCCTCGCGAAGGAGAAAGCATCGCTCAAGCTGAAGTCAATGTTACATTCATGCCCCAATCATGAGCTCTCAAGAGAAATTATTATTCAAAAATTTTATGCTCGGCTTTCTCTCAATAATCGCTCCATGCTCGATACTTCTTGTACTGGATCTTTTATGCTGAAGACTATTGAATTCAAATAGGATTTATTGGAAAGAATTAAACGCAACTCTGAAGATTGGGATCTCGAGAAGGTAAGGAGTCAGGTATAACACCTAAGTTTTATTGTGTTAAATCTTTTATGGATACCGATGTTTTCCGTGAATTTAGCACTAAATATGGGCTTGACTCTGAGATAGTAGCTTCTTTCTGTGAATCCTTTGCTACTCCTATTGACCTCCCTAAGGAGAAGTGGTTTAAATATAATCCTCCCATTGAAGTAAAAGTAGTTGCACCTCTTAAAGTTGAAGAAAAGACTATCACTTATAATGTTGATCCTATTGTTCCTAACGCTTATATTGAGAAACCACCTTTCCCTGTTAGAATAAAGGATCATGCTAAAGCTTCAACTGTGGTTCGTAAGAGTAACACTAGAACACCTACACCCCCTGAGCAAATTAAAGTTGAACCTAGTATTGCTATGGTTAAAGATCTCTTGGCCGATAATATTGATGGGCATGTTATTTACTTTTGTGGTGAAGCTACTAGAATTGCTAGACCTGATACTAAAAGTACACATAGACCTGTTGTAGGCATGCCCGTTATTTCTGTTAAAATTGGAGATCATTGCTATCATGGCTTATGTGATATGGGTGCTAGTGCAAGTGCAATACCTCATTCCTTATACAAAGAAATTATACATGATATTGCACCTGCTGAGATAGAAGAAATTGATGTTACAATTAAGCTTGCCAATAGAGATACTATTTCACCAGTTGGGATTGTTAGAGATGTTGAAGTCTTGTGTGGGAAAGTTAAATATCCTGCTGATTTTCTTGTTCTTGGTTCCCCACAAGATAACTTTTGTCCCATTATATTTGGTAGAACCTTCTTGAATACTGTAAATGCTAGGATAGACTGCAAAAGGGATGTTGTTACTATTGGTTTGGGGGATATGTCTCATGAGTTTAATTTTGCTAAATTTCGTAGACAACCCCATGATAAAGAACTGCCTAGTAAAGATGAAATTATTGGTCTTGCTTCAATTGTTGTGCCTCCTAATGATCCGTTATAACAATATTTGCTAGACCATGAGAATGATATGTTTATGAATGAAAGAAGGGAAATAGATGAAGTATTCTTTAAACGGGGACCTATTTTGAAACATAACTTTCCTGTTGAAATCCTAGGTGATCCTCCTCCACCCAAGGGTGATCACATGTTTGAGCTTAAACCATTACCTGATACTCTCAAATATGCTTATCTTGATGAGAAAAAGATATATCATGTTATTATTAGTGCTAACCTTTCAGAGCATGAAGAAAAGATATTATTGAAAACTCTGAAGAAGCACCGTGCTGCTATTGGATATACTCTTGATGATCTTAAGGGCATTAGTCACACTCTATGTCAGCACAAATTAAAATTGGAGAAAGATGCTAAACCGGTTGTTGATCACCAACGGCGGTTAAATCCTAAGATGAAAGAAGTGTTAAGAAAAGAAATACTAAAGCTTCTGGAGGCAGGTATAATTTATCCCGTTGCTGATAGACAGTGGGTAAGTCCTATCCATTGTGTCCCTAAGAAGGGAGGTATTACTGTTGTTCCTAATGATAAAGATGAATAGATCCCACAAAGAATTATGACAGGTTATAGAATGGTAATTGATTTCTGCAAATTAATAAAGCTACTAAAAAGGATCATTACCCTTTACCTTTTATTGATCAAATGCTAGAAAGATTATCCAAACATACACATTTTTGCTTTCTAGATGGTTATTCTGGTTTCTCTCAAATACCTGTGTCAAAAGAGGATCAAGAAACGACCACTTTTACTTGCCCTTTCGGTACCTTTGCTTATAGACGTATGCCTTTTGGTTTATGTAAAGCACCTGCTACCTTTCAAAGATGCATGATGGCTATATTCTATGATTTTTGTGAAAAGATTGTTGAGGTTTTCATGGATGATTTCTCCATTTATGGAACTTCTTTTGATGATTGCTTGAGCAATCTTGATCGATTTTTGTGGAGACGTGAAGAAACTAATCTTTTCTTGAATTGGGAGAAGTGCCACTTTATGGTTAATGAAGGTATTGTCTTGGGGCATAAATTTTTTGAAAGAGGCATTGAAGTTGATAAAGCTAAAGTTGATGCTATTGAAAAGATGACGTGTCCCAAGGACATTAAGGTATAAGAAGCTTCCTTGGTCATGCCGGTTTTTATAGGAGGTTCATTAAAGACTTCTAAAAAATTTCTAGGCCTCTGACTAATCTCTTACAAAAAGATGTTCCTTTCATCTTTGATGATGATTGTGTAGAAGCATTTGAAATACTTAAGAAAGCTTTGATTTCTGCACCTATTGTTCAGCCACCTGATTGGAATTTACCCTTTGAAATTATGTGTGATGCTAGTGATTATTCTGGAGGTGCTGTTTTAGGACAAAGAGTTGATAAGAAATTAAATGTTATCCAATATGCTAGTAAAACTCTAGACAGTGCCCAGAGAAATTATGCTACTACTGAAAAAGAATTTTTAGCAGTTGTATTTGCTTGTGATAAGTTCAGACCTTATATTGTTGATTCTAAAGTAGCCGTTCACACTGATCATGCTGCTATTAAATATCTTATGGAAAACAAAGATGCTAAACCTAGACTTATTAGATGGGTTCTCCTGCTACAAGAATTTGATTTGCATATTATTGATAGAAAGGGAGCTCAGAACCCCATTGCAGACAACTTGTCTAGGTTAGAGAATGTTCTTGATGACCCACTACCTATTGATGATAGCTTTCCTGATGAATAATTAGCTATCATAAATGCTTCTCGTACTAGTCCATGGTATGCTGATTATGCTAATTACATTGTTGCTAAATTTATACCACCTAGTTTCACATACCAGCAAAAGAAAAAGTTTTCCTATGATTTAAGACATTACTTCTGGGATGACCCACACCATTATAAAGAAGGAGTAGATGGTGTTATTAGACGTTGTATACCTGAGCATGAACAGGAATAGATCCTACGCAAGTGCCACTCCGAGGCTTACAAAGGACACCACGCTAGAGATAAAACTGCACATAAGGTATTGCAATCCGGTTTTTATTGGCCTACTCTCTTCAAAGATGCCCGTAAGTTTGTCTTATATTGTGATGAATGTCCAAGAATTGGTAATATTAGTAGACGTCAAGAAATGCCTATGAACTATTCACTTGTTATTGAACCATTTTATGTTTGGGGCTTTGATTATATGGGACCGTTAACTTCCTCTAATGGGTATACACATATTTTAGTTGCTGTTGATTACGTTACTAACTGGGTAGAAGCTATTCCAATTAGTAGTGCTGATCATAACACCTCTATTAAGATGCTTAATGAAGTTATTTTTCTGAGGTTTGGAGTCCCTAGATATTTAATGACTGATGGTGGTTCACATTTTATTCATGGTGCTTTTTGTAAAATGCTTGCTAACTATGATGTTAATCATAGAATTGCATCTCCATATCACCCGCAGTCTAGTGGTCAAGTAGAACTCAGTAATAGAGAGCTCAAATTAATTTTGCAAAAGACTGTTAATAGATCTAGAAAGAATTGGTCCAAGAAACTTGATGATGCATTATGGGACTATAGAACTACATATAAAAATCCTATGGGTATGTCTCCGTATAAAATGGTTTATGGAAAAGCATGTCACTTACATCTTGAACTGGAACATAAGGCATATTGGGCAATAAAAGAGCTCAATTATGATTTCAAACTTGCCGGTGAGAAGAGACTATTTGACATTATCTAACTTGATGGATGGAGAACCCAGGCCTATGAGAATGCCAAACTGTTTACAGAAAAGGTTAAAAGATGGCATGACAAAAGGATACAAAAGCGTGAGTTTAATGTAGGTGATTATGTGTTGCTATTCAACTCTCGTTTAAGATTTTTTGCAGGAAAACTTCTCTCTAAATGGGAAGGTCCTTACGTTATCGAGCAGGTCTATCGTTCCGGTGCCATAAAAATCAACAACTTCGAAGGCACAAATCCGAAGGTGGTGAACGGTCAAAGAATCCAACATTATATCTCAGGTAATCCTATAAATGTTGAAACTAATGTTATTGAAACCGTAAGCCCGGAGGAATACATAAGGGACACTTTGCAGAACGTTTCAGACTCCGAAAAGTAATAGGTATGTGGTATGGTAAGTAAACCGACTCCAAAACAGTTCTAATGGTAATTTTTCTCCGTTTTGGAATATTTAAGAAAATAGGAAAATAAGAAGTAGTCTGGGAAGGACACTAGGCATCCACGAGGGTGGAGGGCGCGCCCCCTGCCTCGTGGGCACCTCGTGTGCCCTCCGGACTCTGTTTTCTTGCACGATACTTCTTTTGGTCGGTAAATATTCATTATATAACCTCCCGAAGGTTTTAACCACCGTACCACGCAAATATCCTCTGTTTTTTGTTTCGAGCTGTTTTTCTAACAGATCTAGATCACCATGATGCCTCCAAGTGTCCCCAAGGACAAGTTCTTCGAGAAGGTCATCAACCCCTACCTCGCGGAAGTGCCGCAACATCCTCAAACCATTGAGATGCGTGAGGGGTTGCTGCACATCCGCGATGTTGAGGGACCAAGGAGGACCGGAAGCGTGGAGACAAGACTCGAAGCAATGGACCAGCAAGTTTTCAAGTGCCAAGGGATGGTGGAACGCGGACTCGACACCAACCACATGATGATCGCGGAGTTCACCAACAACCACAAGTTGGATGCCAAGAACATTGGGGAGGCCATCTTCAAGCTTCACGAGAAAATCGAGCACCTCCAAGCCCAGATCTATGACCTGCAGAATCAAAATTGTGAGTATGAATATAGATTCAATAGGATGAGTTTGGCTGCAGATTTGAGGATCCCGGAGACTCGATCATCCTTCTATGATGGTGAGCCTATGCCTTGGAAGATGGACGACAAGCCTACATCATCAACAACTCCATCATCACCACGCCCGAGGAAAGAGATATAATCACATGGGTATGGGCACTCCCCTTGGCAACTGCCAAGCTTGGGGGAGGTGCCCCGGTATCGTATCACCATCACACTCGTATCTTTACCGTTTTTCTTAGTTCGATCCTTTTAGTAATATCTCGATCTAGTAGAATAAAAGTTTTAGTATGATTTAGGTTTGAGTTTTGCCTTATGATCCTTCTACATAATCGAATCCGTGAGCTATACATAATAAAGATTAGTGTTGAGTCAAGGGCTTGATTATCTCGTGATCGTGAGGGAATAAAAGAAAAAGAAAGAATAAAACGAAATAAAAGAGATCATACTGATCTTATGGAGAGTAATGACTTCACATATAAAGAGTATGATGAATAAAAGTTGTTGAGAGTTGACAAACATAGTTTTGGTCATCGTTGCAGTTAATAGGAAGTAATAAAGAAAGAGAGGTTTTCACATATAAATATACTATCTTGGACATCATTTATGATTGTGAGCACTCATTAAAATATGACATGCTAAAGAGTTGATGTTGGACAAGGAAGACAACGTAATGGGTTATGTTTTCTTATATCCGAAATATAGTATATTGTCATGGATCATCCAACATGTTGAGCTTGCCTTTCCCTCTCATGCTAGCCAAATTCTTTGCACCAAGTAGAGATACTACTTGTGCTTCTAAATATCCTTAAACCTGGTTTTGCCATGAGAGTCCACCATATCTACCTATGGATTGAGTAAGATCCTTCAAGTAAGTTGTCATGTTGCATGCAATAAAAATTGCTCTCTAAATATGTATGATTTATTAGTGTGGAGAAAATAAGCTTTATACGATCTTGTGATGTGGAAGAAGTAAAAGCGATGGACTGCATAATAAAGGTCCATATCACAAGTGGCAATATAAAGTGACGTTCTTTTGCATTAAGATTTCGTGCATCCAACCACAAAAGCACATGACAACCTCTGCTTCCCTCTGCGAAGGGCCTATCTTTTATTTTTGTCTTATACCTTATGCAAGAGGCATGGTGATCTTCACCTTTCCTTTTTATATTTTATCCTTTGGCAAGCACCTTGTGTTGAAAAGATCCTGATATATATACCCAATTGGATGTAAGTCATCATGAATTATTGTTGTTGACATTACCCTTGAGGTAAAAGGTTGGGAGGAAACACTATAAGCCCCTATCTTTCTCTGTGTCCGATAAAAAACTTCATACCCATAAGTATTGCGTGAGTGTTAGCAATTGTGAAAGACTAAATGACAGTTGAGTATGTGTACTTGCTGAAAAGCTCTTATATTGACTCTTTCCGATGTTATGATAAATTGCAATTGCTAAAATGACTGAGATTATAGTTTGTTAGTTTTCAATGAAGTTTCTGATTCATACTTTACATTGTGAATAGATTATTACTTGAGCATAAGAAATCATATGACAATATCCATATATGTTGCTGTTATAAGAATGATCATGATGCCCTCATGTCCATATTTTATTTTATCCACACCTCTATCTCTAAATATGTGGA
Source organism: Triticum aestivum (assembly GCF_018294505.1). NCBI lineage: Eukaryota > Viridiplantae > Streptophyta > Magnoliopsida > Poales > Poaceae > Triticum > Triticum aestivum. The sequence goes on along the minus strand of NC_057805.1, from coordinate 454,335,066 downwards.
CATATTTTTGTTATAGGCTTCCGCTTGAGGACAAGCGAGGTCTAAGCTTGGGGGAGTTGATACGTCCATTTTGCATCATGCTTTTATAGCGATATTTATTGCATTATGGGCTGTTATTACACATTATGTCACAATACTTATGTCTATTCTCTCTTATTTTACAAGGTTTACATGAAGAGGGAGAATGCCGGCAGTTGGAATTCTGGGCTGGAAAAGGAGCAAATATTAGAGACCTATTCTGCACAACTCCCAAAGTCCTGACACTTCACGGAGACAGTTTTTGGAATTAATAAAAAATACTGGCGAAAAAATCAACCAGAGGGGGTCCACCCACCATCCACGAGGGTGGGGGGCGCGCCCTACCCCCTGGGTGCGCCCCCTGCCTCGTGGGCCCCCTGGCAGGCCTCCGGTGCCCATCTTCTACTACATGAGGTCTTTTAATCTGGAAAAAATCATAAGCAAGCTTTCGGGACGAAACACCGCCACCACGAGGCGGAACCTTGGCGGAACCAATCTAGGCCTTCGGCGGAGCTGTTCTGCCGGGGAAACATTCCTTCGGGAGGGGGAAATCATCACCATCGTCATCACCAACGATCCTCTCATCGGGAGGGGGGCAATCTCCATCAACACCTTCACCAGCACCATCTCCTTTCAAACCCTAGTTCATCTCTTGTATCCAATCTTTGTACCAAAACCTCAGATTAGTACCTGTGGGTTGCTAGTAGTGTTGATTACTCATTGTATTTGATGCTAGTTGGTTTACTTGGTGGAAGATCATATGTTCAGATCCTTTATGCATATTAATACTCCTCTGCTTATGAACATGAATATGATTTGTGAGTAGTTACGTTTGTTCCTGAGGACATGGGAGAAGTCTTGCTAGAAGTAGTCATGTGAATTTGGTATTCGTTCGATATTTCGATAAGATGTATGTTGTCTCTCCTCTAGTGGTGTTATGTGAACGTCGACTACATGACACTTCACCGTTATTTGGGCCTACAGGAAGGAATTGGGAAGTAATAAGTAGATGATGGGTTGCTAGAGTGACAGAAGCTTAAAACCAAGTTTATGCGTTGCTTCGTAAGGGGCTGATTTGGATCCATATGTTTCATGCTATGGTTAGGTTTACCTTAATACTTCTTTTATAGTTGCAGATGCTTGCAATAGGGGTTAATCATAAATGGGATGCTTGTCGAAGAAAGGGCAGTACCCAAGCACCGGTCCACCCACATACCAAATTATCAAAGTAACGAATGCGAATCATATGAGCGTGATTAAAACTAGCTTGACGATAATTCCCATGTGTCCTTGGGAGCACTTTTCTCTATATAAGAGTTTGTCCAGGCTTGTACTTTGCTACAAAAAGGATTGGGCCATCTTGCTGCACCTTATTTTCTTTCATTACTTGTTACCCGTTACAAATTACCCTATCACAAAACTATATGTTACCGATAATTTCAGTGCTTGCAGAGAATACCTTACCAAAAACCGCTTGTCATTTCCTTCTACTCCTCGTTGGGTTCGACACTCATACTTATCAAAAGGACTACGATAGATCCCCTACACTTGTGGGTCATCAGTACACAAATATGATTTTTCAAACCATTTTGGTTAGGCGTTGCATGTAGATGTAGTTCAAATTTGAATTACGGTCATAAATGGCTAGAAAATCATTTAAATGTCTTTCAAAGGTCAAATGACCCCTAGAATTTTCCAAAATTTCGCATTACAGTTGTAGTAGTGCACGTTAGACGTAGAAAAAATTGAAGGCCGTAATAGGAAGCTATCTCCCGTTCGTCATCAAACATGCATTGTTCCCTCTCGGAACCACGAGCTTTCTAGTGAATTGCTTCGGTTTGTGAGGGGTGTGTGTCCAAACTTTCGAAAACCATGCCAATTTTTTTACCACATCATCTTGGTGGCATGACATTACATCAAGCAAGGTTTCATGTGTTTTTGATATCTTTTTAACTTTTTGGAATTAAAATGCCATGTCACTCCATGCATACATATGCATGTGTCCATGTCGTGAGACAAATATGTTTGAAAATTCCTTCTAATTTTCTGCACATGGAATTAACTCGCACACAAGTACACAAATATGATTTTTCAAACCGTTTTGGTTAGGCGTTGCATGTAGATGTAGTTCAAACTTGAATTACGGTGATTAAATGGCTAGAACATCACTTAAATGTCTTTTAAAGGTCAACTGACCCCTAGAAATTTCCAAAATTTCACATTACAGTTGTAGTAGTGCATGTTAGACATAGAAAAAATGAAGGTCGTAAGAGGAAGCTATCTCCCGTTTGTCATCAAACATGCATTGTTCCCTCTCGGAACCACGAGCCTTCTAGTGAGTTGCTCCGGTTTGTGAGGGGTGTGTGTCCAAACTTTCGTCAAACATGCCAATTTTTATACCATATCATCTTGGTGGCATGACATTACATCAACCAAGGTTTCATGTGTTTCTGATCTTTTTTTTAATTTTGTGCAATTAAAATGCCATGCCACTCCATGCATACATATGCATGTGTCCATGTCGTGAGACAAATATGTTTGAAAATTCCTTCTAATTTACTGCACATGGAATTAACTCGCACACAACTACACAAATATGATTTTTCAAACCATTATGGTTAGCCGTTGCTTGTAGATGTAGTTCAAATTTGAATTACGGTCATTAAATGGCTAGAAAATCACTTAAATATCTTTAAAAGGTCAAATGACCCCTAGAATATTCCAAAATTTCAAATTACAGTTGTAGTAGTGCACGTTACACGTAGAAAAAAATTGAAGGCCGTAAGTGGAAGCTATATATCTCCCGTTCGTCATCAAACATGCATTGTTCCCTCTCGGAAGCACGAGCGTTCTATTGATCGAGTTGCTTCGGTTTGTGAGGGGTGTGTGTCCAAACTTTCGTCAAACATGCACATTTTTTTACCACATCATCTTGGTGGCATGACATTACATCAACCAAGGTTTCATGTGATTCTGATATTTTTTAAATTGTTTGGAATTAAAATGCCATGTCACTCCATGCATACATATGCATGTATCCATTTCGTGAGACAAATATGTTTGAAAATTCCTTCTAATTTAATGCACATGGAAGTAACTCACACACAAGTGCACAAATACGATTTTTCAAACCGTTTTGGTTAGGCATTGCATGTAGATGTAGTTCAAATTGGAATTATGGTCATTAAATGGCTAGAAAATCACTTAAATGTCTTTAAAAGGTCAACTGACCCCTAGAATTTTCTAAAATTTCACATTACAGTTGTAGTAGTGCACGTTAGACGTAGAAAAGTGTTGAAGGCCGTAAGAGGAAGCTATCTCCCGTTTGTCATCAAACATGCATTGTTCCATCTCAGAACCACGAGCGTTCTAGTGAGTTGCTCTGGTTTGTGTGGGGTGTGTGTCCAAACTTTCGCCAAACAACATGCCAATTTTTTTACCATATCATCTTGGTGGCATGACATTACATATACTAAGGTTTCATGTGTTTCTGATATTTTTTTAATTTTTTGGAATTAAAATGCCATGCCACTCCATGCATACATATGCATGTGTCCATGTCGTGAGACAAATATGTTTGAAAATTCCTACTAATTTACTGCACATGGAATTAACTCGCACAGAAGTGCGCAAATATGATTTTTCAAACCGTTATGGTTAGCCGTTGCTTGTATATGAAGTTCAATTTTAAACTACGGTCATTAAATGGCTAGAAAATCACTTAAATGTCTTTTAAAGTCAAATGACCCCTAAATTTTTCGAAAATTTCACATTACATTTGTAGTAGTGCACGTTACACGTAGAAAAAAAATTGAAGGCCGTAAGTGGAAGCTATATATCTCCCGTTCGTCATCAAACATGCATTGTTCCCTCTCGGAACCACGAGCCTTCTAGTGGGTTGCTTCGGTTTGTGAGGGGTGTGTGTCCAAACTTTTGTCAAACATGCCAATTTTTATACCATATCATCTTGGTGGCATGACATTACATCAACCAAGGTTTCATGTGTTTCTGATCTTTTTTTAATTTATTGGAATTAAAATGCCATGCCACTCCATGCATACATATGCATGTGTCCATGTCGTGAGACAAATATGTTTGAAAATTCCTTCTAATTTACTGCACATTGAATTAACTTGCACACAAGTACACAAATAGGATTTTTCAAACCATTTTGGTTAGTCGTTGCTTGTAGATGTAGTTCAAATTTGAATTACAGTCATTAAATAGCTAGAAAGTCACTCAAATGTCTTTAAAAGGTCAAATGACCCCTAGAATTTTCCAAAATTTCACATTACAGTTGTAGTAGTGCACGTTAAACGTAGAAAAAAATTGAAGGCCGTAAGAGGAAGCTATCTCCCGTTCGTCATCAAACATGCATTGTTCCCTCTCGGAACCACGCGCCTTCTAGTGAGTTGCTCCGGTTTGTGAGGGGTGTGTGTCCAAACTTTCGTCAAACATGCCAAATTTTTCTACCACATCATCTTGGTGGCATGACATTACGTCAGCCAAGGTTTCATGTGTTTCTTATATTTTTTTAGTTTTTTGGAATTAAAATGCCGTGTCACTCCATGCTTAATGATGTCATAGCCGTTATACCAATATGTTTGAAAATTCCTTCCAATTTACTGCACATGGAATTAAATCGCACACAAGTACACAAAATATGAGTTTTCAAACTATTATGGTTAGCTATTGCATGTACATGTAGTTCAAATTTGAATTACAGTCATTAAATGGCTAGAAAATCACTTAAATGTCTTAAAAGGTCAAATGACCCATGAAATTTACCAAAATTTGACATGACAGTTGTATTAGTACTACAAAATTTCTCGTACATTTAAAACACCATCCGTTGCCACTTTAATCCAAATTCATCTTTCATAGCTAATAAAAAAATATCTACAACATCACACACAGTTGTTTTCTAGGAACCGTTTGCGATGAAAATATCTGGGTCTATTTAAGTCTCCCTCCTTAAGCTTCGCCGGCTCGTCTGCTCCAGTGCCGGCAACCCCTGAATACACGAATCTCGATCCCCTTTCCCGCACCCCCTTCTTGCAAAGATGACACCATGGAAACGCTTCATGAAGGCCCGTACGATGGCTGCGTCCCCCCCAAGCGCCGCCGCCTGCGCCGAGAGCGCAGCCACCTACGCCAAGAGTGCCGCCGCATCCGCATCGAGTGCGACCGCTTCCGCCAAGAGCGCATCTGTAGCAGCCGACAGGGCAGCTGCAGCAACCGAGATGGCTGCACCTGCTGCTGCGACGGCGGCTGCAAATGCCGAGAGCACTCGAGCTACCGTACGTGCCGTCGATGTCGCCCTGGCCCGGGTCGAGGCCATCCACGCCAGGATCGAGGGTGCACACGCCAAGATATTCCAGGCCACCTCGGACTCCAGCATGCAACCCAAGGCGGCAGTGGCCATGGAGCACCTTCTTCCTCATGAGGTCGCCTAGCGGGAGATGGAGATGCAGGAGGCGGTAGAGATCGGGGAGCGTCGGCAGGAGGAGTTGCGTATGGCCGAGGTTGAGGTAGAGAAGAGTCTGTCCGTCGAGGAATCGGCGGTGGAGTACCAACGCAAGTTCTGGCGCAGCCACTACTAAGAGTACTACAACCTTGAGGGTGGCACCGAGGACGAGGACCCGGTCGACTTCAGCAGGGGGGCGTGGAGTCCACCAATGGCGGCATGTTGCCAGGACAAGTCATCGACGTCTCATCTCACACCGGCGATGCATAGGCCGGCACGGCGGTGGATTTGTTAAAATTATACGTACTTAGGCTTTGTTTTTAATGGTGGTCTTATGTTAGAGCAATGTTTAGGTCAACTGGCTCTGTTTAATTACTAAAATTGCTCGATTCAGTTAGTGTGGTATGTCCACTGTACGCTCTTTTGTGTGCCCAAATTAGCAAGCGATGTTAAATTATGCAATGACGTACCCGGGCAAATTTCCACCAAAATTTGAATTATCAAACTCATCCCATGCGCGTAAAGTAGAAGAATCGTTTGCGATGCACACAATCGTTCAAAGTGAATGGTCCGGCGGCACCGCGCGCAAAGTTTCCCTCCACATTTCCAAAATTTTGGCCTACCGCCAAAATATCTACCCCTGACCCCTCCCCCTCCCCCACCCCCTTTTCTCCCTGACCACAAGTCACATTTCCCCTACATCCTCCTTCCTTCCTAAGCTATATCCGCTTCCTCGCTCTCGTCGTCTCGCATCCTACCACCGGGGTCGCCATGGTCTTCTTCAAAGACCTCTCTAGCGCTTCCTCCTCCGGCGACGACTCCTTCACCACTCGGGTATGCCTCTCTTCTCTCTCTCAGGCTATGACTTGGAATGAAGGATTTTTACCCGGCGGTCGATTTGAGTCATTTCTTCCTCTTGTAGCTCCCTAGGACCATCAGTGGCAACGAATGGAGCGGGGTGGCTGAAGATCTATCTGCTCGTTGTCACCATCAATCTCCATGCATGAAGCTAGTTGCGTTTGAATCTGTGGACAGTGGGAGGAAGTTTCTGGCATGTGCAGAGAAGGTTAGACCCTCTTTCATTGTTACAAATCATTTGTTAGATGTGATTCAGACACTGTCACGGTCCCAACCCATTCATACCAGACCTTCAACCAAATGCATCCTAAGACAGTGTCACAGTTTGTACCTACTATCTTAAATCGTTGCCATCTCATCGGCAATGCCATAGAAAATTATTTGGCACCGCTTCAGCAGTTTGTGCAGCCAACTTTGGTCCACACATCCGAGCAGCCAAGCAGTAAAATACTAAATCTTGATGGCACGAAGGAACTAGGCATCGGAGCAACTACGTGCTCCGAAGTCCGGGTCCCTGATTTTTTTCGCTGCATCGGCTCGCCACTTCAGGGCACCGGTGCGAGATGTAGCAACAGTTGTCTTTACCCTAGTTTTGCCATACATAGTGGACGGCCTTAGTGCTATTTTTTCTATGTTACTAAATTTGTGCATGTACACACCTGTTAGTATCGATTTGCTGTCATCCCAACACTGTCGCTATGCTGTTGCAGTTATATTTACCTTCCTCATAAAATGTTCAATTTATTATTTATTGTACATGAGTAAGAACTTGTAGCGTTCTTGTAGTTAATTATAGCTTCTGATGTTCCAGAATTTGGTTGTTGTCTCAGTAGCAATTAATTCATTTGCACATTGATCTTTTTGAGAAAATATGTCATAATTAACATGTTTCTTTAGTTTTTCAAAATAAGCATTGGTGATTTTCTATGTTGCTATAAACCCATTTCCCCGACAATTGTTACTCACTAGTAGAAAAAGGGTCATCTGTCCCGGTTGGTAAGGGCCTTTTATCCCGGTTGTTGAACTGGCACTAAAGGGTCGTTACTAATGCCCTAGCCCTTTAGTCCCGGTTCTTACACGAACCAGGATAGATGGGCCTCCACGTGGCCGGTGCGGCGAGCCCAGGCAGGAGGGCCTTTGGTCCCGGTTGGTGGCACTAACCGGGACCAATAGGCATCCACGCGTCAGCATTTCAGGGACTGGGGTTTTTGTTTTTTTTAAAGGGCGAGGGGGTTGGGGGTTTTGTGGGGTTAATTTAGGTGTTTCATATATTGTGTTAGCTAGCTAATTAATAGAGAGAAGTGTCCTCTCTCATCTCCGTGCTTGGTCGATGCTACGTACTATATATGTATAGAGAGGACTAGACACGCTAGCTAGTAAGAAAATGAAGGAAACAAAAGATCGTCATGAACATATATATATATGCATACAGAGAGAAGTGATATCGACCACCTCTCCTTCTCCGAGAGATTGGTCGAACAACAAGTTCTCGTATATCTATCCGACACTACCGGCTACATATATACAATAATTATCTCTTACTATATAATCTCCTAATTATATATGAACACAGGGTCCACATAGTATTCTCCGTTTCAGCGATCACGTGGTCAAGGAAGAATGCCGCCAATTCCTCTTGAATTGCTCGCATACGATCTGGTGGTAGGAGTTCATCCCCCATCCGAAAGATCTAATTTGAAGAAGGGGTCAATACATATATATATATATATATGAATAAATGAAACTCAACACAAATGATGGTAATAAAATAAAATTGTGAATATTATTGCTTACGCACTTCATATTGTTCGTCAGAGTAGCCCCGCTCACAGGTCGTGTAGCGGATGGACTCGCAAACGTAGTATCCACAGAAATCATTCCCTTGTTCCTGCCACAACCACATTACAAGTAATACAGGTCAATCAAACTGATAAGCAAGCATGCTATATGGTATTGATGAAACTAGCGCTTGAATCACTAGGAGATGCGCGGAACATGCTATTATAGTACTTACTTTCGGGTGTCTATATTGTAGCTTCTTCGGCAGTCCCGGACCTTTTTTGGTGAATTTTCTCCAAACCCTGCCAGACAAAGAAAACAATTACTCGATATCAGGAAATGAACAAAGTTGCTGATATGGTGGATAATGATCGATTTAACTTACTTCTCAAGCATTTGAGTCATGTCCGCATAGTCCTGGGGATCTTTTCGTCTCGAGTCTAAGACGGTTACTAGTCCCTGCTCAAGCTTAATCTCTAGGAGAATATAGTGGAAGCTGCAGACACATGCATAAGTCATCAATTTCATTACTATAACCTGGACTAATAAGGGAAACCGAATATGCACAAGACAGTAAAACTCACTTGAAGTTGTAAGGGAAGAGTATTATATCTTTGTTTTCATTTATTACCAATGATCGTAACAAGTTGGCCTCGGTATTTTCGGCATGATATTTAACCTCAGTTGCATCTACGAGATTTGTGTTAATGAATCCAATATCACCGATTTGTCTTTTCTTCAATTCGGCGATCTTCAATCTGCATAATATAGTGAGGATAATTATAAATACATGCAATGAAAGAGCTGACCTATATAGAGAGACTTAACGACAGAAGTAGTACTACTTAGAGACAGTAGCAAGTGATCCTTGACTTATCGAGGGCCTTTTGATTGAAAAACTGGAAGAACTCCTCAAATGGAACATTCAACATTTCAATTCCAACGAGGTCATGCTCCTCTTTAACTCTCAGCGTCAAAGTATTCCTCCCCCAGACTCTCTGCAGGTTTTCATGTACCAATCATGTAATCTTCGCATCATCGTTGTTAGAGATCTTTCATCTTTGACGAGAGGCTTCCCGTAATGGTATTTGTGTTCGTCCACCTCCAAGAAATCATAATGTACATCATCGGGTAGGTAATCTCCAAGATTGCTATAACCTGGCACCATCCTCGGATCATTAGCGACGATGTCGCTAGACACCTTGAGCGGGGGGCACGATTGGGTCGCTTGTTCGCCGAGCTGGGCAATTTTTTTCCCAGCTCGTCGTTCTTTTAACCTTTGATCACTGACAGTACTTCCCGAGCGCTCCGCTTCGACAAATGTCTTTGCAATAATGTGCTCATAGTTGCCTTTCGGCGGAGACTTTGGTGGTTTTGTCAGGGCAGCCAGAGTGCGCTTCGCTTTCACCGGATCTATCTTCTCCTCCGGAGGTGGATGTTTCTTTGCTTTCACCCCGACGCGCCGAAGCAGCTGGAGCGGCGGCGGGTCTCTTCCGCCCTTGCTGACGAGGCGGAGAAGGAGCAGGCTGGCTGCTTGGGCGCGCCGGCGCAGGTGGAGAAGGAGGCGGAGTGCCGCCACGCGCCGGAGGAGGAGGCTGAGTGCCCTGATCACTCGGCGGAGGAGGAGGCAGAGTGCCGCCACGCGCCTGAGAAGGAGGCCGAGTGACCTGATCACTCGCCGGAAGAGGAGGTGGAGGAGGAGGCGGAGTGCCCTTACTCGACGGAGGAGGAGGAGGAGGCGGAGGCGTCCAGTTTGGAAGGTTGATGAGCTCCTTCCGCCATAGGCATGGAGTCTTCAGAGCAGAACCCAGACGAGTCTCCCCTTCACCGGTAGGGTGGTCAAGCTGGAGGTCCTCAAATCCCTCCATTATTTCGTCCACCGTCACCCTAGCATATCCTTCTGGAATCGGACGACAGTGAAAAGTTGCGCCGGGTTCAGGAGGTCGAACAGAGCCGACAGCTGCCTTGACTTTGAAGTTCTGCCATTGCGTCATAAGGTGGCAATGTTGAGACTCCGTGATAGCATCCACGGGGTAGCTAGTAGCAGCCGTCAAGACATGCTCTGGCAGAAGCAGCTCGGTGGAAGCCACGCTGCTTCTCCACTTAGATGGCGGGGTAGCTTCGGGGGTAGTTTCGGCAGGTCGCTTGCTGCGAGCTACGTCTCGTTCCACTAGCGCTTGAACCCTTTCGTGCAGCTTCTGAATTTGGGTCTGCTCCACTTTTTTCCTCCTCTCCTGGCATTTGTAACCGCCTGCGTCCGGAAAACCAGCCTTCCACGGAACGGAGACTGGCGTGCCTCGTGTCCGTCCAGGGTGCTCAGGATTCCCGAGGGCCATTGTGAGCTCGTCGTTCTCTCTGTCTGGAACGAACGTCCCTTGCTGCGCTGCATTGATATAGTGCTGAAGCCTCCTGACTGGTATTCTCAAAAGCTCGTCCGTCCAAACGCACTTCCCTGATACAGGGTCCAAGGTTCCGCCAGCTCCGAAGAACCAAGTCCGGGAACAGTCTGGCCAGTTCATCGTCTCTGGTTTGATCCCTTTATCAAGCAAATCATTCTCAACCTTGGCCCATTAGGCCGGGCTTTGAGGTAGCCACCTGACCCCGTGCGATGGTGAAGCTTCTTCTTCGCAGCATTATTCTTGTTTGTCGCTGACAACTTCTTACTCTTTTCCGATGTCTTGTGGGCCACAAATGCGGGCCAGTGATCTCTGATCTTCTCATATTTGCCGATGAATTCTGGTGTCTCTTCTTTGTCGACAAACGTTTTCAGCTCATTCTTCCACCTCCTAAATAGGTCTGCAATCTTCTTAAGAGCATGAAACTTGATTAATTGCTCTTTAACTGGCTTCTCCGGATCCTCCTCTGGCGGTAGGGGGAAATTTGCCTTCAGCCCAATCCAAAGATCATCTTTCTGCATATCATTGACATAAGACACCTCAGGGTCTTCCTTCTTAGGCTTATACCATTGGTGGATGCTGATCGGGATCTTGTCCCTAATAAGAATCCCGCACTGAGCAGCAAATGCTTCCTTTGTCCGGATGGGTTCAATCGGTTCGCCGTCGCGCGCGATTGCTGTGATCTCAAACCTTTCATCCGAGCGCAACTTTCTCTTCGGGCCTCGTCTCTTTACCGAAGTTGTGCTCGATCCGGAGGGCTAGAAAAAAGAAGAAAGACGAGAGTTAATTAATATGTGTACATACCAAAACAATGAATGCATCAATTAGCTAGTCAGCACAGGCTTAACTAATATATTTACTTGGCCGGACTCTGTTCGGACACCGGAGCCGTCACCACGGGCTCCTTCTTGCACCAGCATTGGGTCACCGGAGCCATCATAATCATGTCTTTCCTCCTCCACTCTTCGATCACCGTAGCCTGCTTCTTCACCCTATTCTTCCAGACCATCATTGTCGTTAAGATACGACAAGACATCACCTCCGGCTAAGATTATGTCCCCCAACACCTCTTCTGCTTCCTCGTCTCGTCCGTGCTCCATTGTTTCTGCAAATATTACAACATGGCAATTATTACACAAACATGACAGCAGGTGGATATATTAGTGCAAACGTAGACCTAGCTTATTCCGGGTTTGGGGTGGCCTCGGCAACGCTTCAAGGGTAGGGGCGCGGCGGGAGGGGGTAGGAGACCGACATCGTTTTTTCTAGGGTTTGGGTGTCCTCGAGAGTTTTGGTCGAGTGAGAGGGCCGGGGGGTGCTCCCGTGGTATAAGTTATCACGGTCGAAGTTATCCGGGAGGGGGTTATATCGACAACGACGACATACATACATGGGAAAATAATGTTATCGGGGAGGGGGTAGGTCGAACCCCCCCCTCGTGTTGAAGTTATCGGGACACGGGGTATATCGACAACGACATATCCGATAAAAAATAAGAAGACGAAGAAGAAATAAAAAGAGGATAAGAAGATATTAATAGAGGAGAAGATTGAAGAAAAAAAGAAGAAAAAAAGAGGAGAAGAAGAAAGGAATAGAGGAGAAGAAGAGAAAATAGAATATTCTATTTTCTCTTCTTCTCCTCTATTCCTTTCTTCTTCTCCTATTTTCTCTTCTTCTCCTCTATTCCTTTCTTCTTCTCCTCTTCTTTTTCTTCTTATTTCTTCTTCTTATTTATTTCTCATCTTCTTCCTCTCCTCTCCTTCTCCTTTCTTCTTCTTCTTATTTTCCTTTTTCCTCTCATTCTTTTTCTTCTTCTTCCTTTCCTAGCTAGATATATAAAACTTTTCTAAAAATGTAACTTTTGCATATATAAAACTTTTTCTTCTTCCTTCTATTCCTTCTTCCTAAATATATAAAACTTTTCTAAAAATGAAACTAACCTAAAATGTACTAAATCAGAGAACATATATAGATAATACTTTTCTAAAAATGAAACTAACCTAAAATGTACTAAATCAAAGAACATATATAGATAATACTTTTCTAAAAATCTAACTTTTGCATATATGTATTTTTAAAACATCATTACAATTGAAAAAATACATACATACATACAAAAACCATGTAAAAAAATACATACATACATATATGAACATACACAAAAAAATACATATATCTAAAAAATACATACATACATATATGAAAATCTAAAAACATGTAAAAAATAGCACGACAGCGGGGCCGGCAGAGGCGCGGTGCTCACAGAGGGAGGAGCGCGCGGAGGGCGGCGTCGGGGCAAGCAGGGGCGCGGGGAGTGGCGCGGAGACGGCGTCGGGGCAGGAGCGGCGCGCGGCGGGGCAGGGGCGGCGCGCGTCGGGGTAGGGGCGGCGCGCGTCGGGGCAGGGACAGCGCGCGGCGACGACGTCGGGCGAGGGCGCGGCGACGGCGACAGCGGGGCGGCGGGCGGCGTCGGGCAGCCTGGCGGCGTCGTCGGGGGCAACTGTGGTGATGAACTCTGCAAAATTGCTAAGTGCTACATATATACCAAGAGCATTGGTCCCGGCTCGTCCCACCAACCGGGACCAAGGCCCCCTTTAGTCTCGGTTGGTGCCACCAACCGTGACCAAAGGTCAGTTTTCGGCAGCCCAAAGGGCGGGAAGCGGCGGCCTTTGGTCCCGGTTGGTGGCACGAACCGGGACTAAAGGGGGGCATTGGTACCGGTTGGTGCCAAGAACCGGTACCAATGCACCCCTTTAGTATCGGTTGGTGCCACCAACCGGGACTAAAGGCCTTGTGCTGCTGCGCCCGTGTCGAAAGTTTAGTCCCACCTCGCTAGTTGAGAGGGGCGCGCAGTGGTTTATAAGCCCCACTGCCGCTCCCCTCTCGAGCTCCTCTCCGTTGCAGGCTTACGGGCCTAATTCTCACCGCTTTGCCTGATGGGCCTACTGGGCCTTCTGCGGGCCTGAATCCTGGCCCATCGATGGGTTTCTAGTCGTATTCAGGCCGTGGTGGCCCAGTAGGTGGCATATTTTTTATTTTTTTGCCTCTTTTTTGTTTTCTTTTTATTTTATTTTATTTTGTTTCTAATTACTTATTTATTTTACTTTATGATAATTCTTTTTGCTTTTAAAGTTTCTAACAAAAAAAGTTCTTTATGAAAATTCTTTTTGCTTTCAATGATTTTGAACATAAAATACTTCGATAATTTTAGTTGCATCAATTTTATATAATTTTAGTTTCAATAATACTAGAGGTTGGTTATAATGTTTTGAACAGAAAATTCTTTGATAATTTTAGTTTCATAAATTTTATTTATGTTATTAAAGTTTATTTTATTTTGTTTGTACATATAGATTTTATTAAAGTTTATATTATTTTGTTTCTAATTACTTATTTATTTTATTTGTTATTTTTCATGCACCATTTTTCATGCATTTACTGATTATTTTGAGCTATAAGACCCTAAAATTGAAAAGCATTTCAAATGAACTCTGAAAAGGTTGAAAGTTGGCATGGTATCATCATTTCATCCACATAGCATGTGCAAGAAAGTTGAGAGGGTTACGGCAAAAACTGGATGCACTTCGTGTACAAAACGGACAATCTCTTTCGAAGTATCAGGATTTCATACGGAAACTCGTCTGTTACAAAGGGATTTCATTTTTTAAAACTTATTTGAACTCCTGACTTTTTGTGTGTTCAAAATGCACCATTCAAAGCCACATCATCAATTTTCAACCCTTTCTGACTTCATTTGTTATTTTTCATGCATTTATTGATTATTTTGAGCTATAAGACCCTGAAATTGAAAAGCATTTCAAATGAACTCTGAAAAGGTTGAAAGTTGGCATGGTATCATCATTTCATCCACATAGCATGTGCAAGAAAGTTGAGAGGGTTACGGCAAAAACTGGATGCACTTCGTGTACAAAACGGACAATGGTATCATACTCGTCTGTTACAAAGTTGGCATTGGTATCATCATAATAGTTGCGGGAGAAAGTCTTCACTTTTTCTTCGCTTGTGTCATTTGCTTATTGCGCCGTAACCATGGATAATCTTCATCGTTTATCAGGATGCTTGGGTCAGCCTTGACTTTGAAGGGAGGAATTTCATGAAACTTTTCATAATCTTCAGACATGTCTGTCTTGCCCTCCACTCCCACGATGTCCCTTTTTCCTGAAAGAACTATGTGGCGCTTTGGCTCATCGTATGATGTATTCGCTTCCTTATCTTTTCTTTTTCTCGGTTTGGTAGACATGTCCTTCACATAGATAACCTGTGCCACATCATTGGCTAGGACGAACGGTTCATCAGTGTACCCAAGATTTTTCAGATCCACTGTTGTCATTCCGTACTGTGGGTCTAGCTGTACCCCGCCTCCTGACGGATTGACCCATTTGCACTTAAACAAAGGGACCTTAAAATCATGTCCGTAGTCAAGTTCCCATATGTCCAATATGTAACCATAATATGTGTCCTTTCCCCTCTCGGTTGCTGCATCAAAGCGGACACCGCTGTTTTGGTTGGTGCTCTTTTGATCTTGGGCGATCGTGTAAAATGTATTCGCATTTATCTCGTATCCTTTGTAAGTCAATACAGTCAAAGATGGTCCCCTGGACAACGAGTACACCTCATCACAAACAGTGTTGTCACCTCTTAGACGTGTTTCCAACCAACTGCTGAAAGTCCTGATGAGTTCACATGTAATCCAGTCGTCGCACTGCTTCGAGTGTTTGGAGCGCAGACTGTTCTTGTGTTCATCGACATACGGGGTCACCAAGGTAGAGTTCTGTAGAACTGTGTAGTGTGCTTGAGACCAAGAATGCCCGTCCCTGCATATTATTGAGTCCGCTCCAAGCGTGCCTTTTCCAGTCAGTCTCCCCTCATACCGCGATTTAGGGAGACCTATCTTCTTAAGGCCAGGAATGAAGTCAACACAAAACCCAATGACATACTCTGTTTGATGGCCCATGGAGATGCTTCCTTCTGGCCTAGCGCGGTTACAGACATATTTCTTTAGGACTCCCATGAACCTCTCAAAGGGGAACATATTGTGTAGAAATACGGGCCCCAGAATGACAATCTCGTCGACTAAATGAACTAGGACGTGCATCATGATATTGAAGAAGGATGGTGGGAACACCAGCTCGAAACTGACAAGACATTGCGCCACATCACTCCTTAGCCTTGGTATGATTTTTGGATCGATCACCTTTTGAGAGATTGCGTTGAGGAATGCACATAGCTTCACAATGGCTAATCGGACCTTTTCTGGTAGAAGCCCCCTCAATGCAACCGGAAGCAGTTGCGTCATAATCACATGGCAGTCATGAGACTTTAGGTTCTGGAACTTTTTCTCTGGCATATTTATTATTCCCTTTATATTCGACGAGAAGCCAGTCGGGACCTTCATACTGAGCAGCCATTCAAAGAAGATTTCTTTCTCTTCTTTCGTAAGAGCGTAGCTGGCAGGACCTTCATACTGCTTCGAAGGCATGCCGTCTTTTTTGTGCAAACATTGCAGGTCCTCCCGTGCCTCAGGTGTATCTTTTGTCTTCCCATACACGCCCAAGAAGCCTAGCAGGTTGACGCAAAGGCTCTTCGTCACGTGCATCACGTCGATTGAAGAGCGGACCTCTAGGTCTTTCCAGTAGGGTAGGTCCCAAAATATAGATTTCTTCTTCCACATGGGTGCGTGTCCCTCAGCGTCATTCGGAACAGCTAGTCCGCCGGGACCCTTTCGAAAGATTACGTGTAAATCATTGACCATAGCAAGTACGTGATCACCGGTATGCATGGCGGGCTTCTTCCGGTGATCTGCCTCGCCTTTGAAATGCTTGCCTTTCTTTCGACATTGATGGTTGGTCGGAAGAAATCGACGATGGTCCAGGTACACATTCTTCCTGCATTTGTCCAGGTATATACTTTCAAGTCGTCTAAACAGTGCATGCATGCGTGGTATCCCTTGTTTGTCTGTCCTGAAAGGTTACTGAGAGCGGGCCAATCGTTGATGGTTACAAACAGCAACGCGTGCAGGTCAAATTCCTCCTGTTTGTGCTCATCCCACGTACGTACACCGTTTCCATTCCACAGCTGTAAAAGTTCTTCAACTAATGGCCTTAGGTATACATCAATGTCGTTGCCGGGTTGCTTAGGGCCTTGGATGAGAACTGGCATCATAATGAACTTCCGCTTCATGCACATCCAAGGAGGAAGGTTATACATACATAGAGTCACGAGCCAGGTGTTGTGCTTGCTTCTCTGCTCCCCGAAAGAATTAATGCCATCCGCGCTTAAACCAAACCATACGTTCCTTGGGTCACCTGCAAACTTAGCCCAGTACTTTCTCTCGATTTTTCTCCACTGCGACCCGTCAGCGGGTGCTCTCAACTTCCCGTCTTTCTTACAATCCTCACTGTGCCATCGCATCAACTTGGCATGCTCTTCGTTTCTGAACAGACGTTTCAACCGTGGTATTATAGGAGCATACCACATCACCTTCGCAGGAACCCTCTTCCTGGGGGGCTCGCCGTCAACATCACCAGGGTCATCTCGTCTGATCTTATACCGCAATGCACCGCATACCGGGCATGCGTTCAGATCCTTGTACGCACCGCGGTAGCGGCTGCAGTCATTAGGGCATGCATGTATCTTCTGCACCTCCAATCCTAGAGGGCATACGACCTTCTTTGCTGCTTATGTACTATCGGGCAATTCGTTATCCTTTGGAAGCTTTTTCTTCAATATTTTCAATAGCTTCTCAAATCCTTTGTCAGGCACAACATTCTCTGCCTTCCACTGCAGCAATTCCAGTACGGTACCGAGCTTTGTGTTGCCATCTTCGCAATTGGGGTACAACCCTATTTTGTGATCCTCTAACATGCGATCGAACTTCAGCTTCTCCTTTTGACTTTCGCATTGCGTCCTTGCATCGACAATGACCCGACGGAGATCATCATCATCGGGTACTGGTTCCTCTTGATCTTCAGCAGCTTCCCCCGTTGCAGCATCATTGGGCACATCGTCTGGTTCCTCTTGATCTTCAGCAGCTTCCCCCGTTGTAGCATCACCGTATTCAGGGGGCACATAGTTGTCATCGTCCTCTTCTTCTTAGCCGTCTTCCATCATAACCCCTATTTCTCCGTGCCTCGTCCAAACATTATAGTGTGGCATGAAACCCTTGTAAAGCAGGTGGGTGTGAAGGATTTTCCGGTCAGAGTAAGACTTCGTATTCCCACATTTAGGGCATGGACAACACATAAAACCATTCTGCTTGTTTGCCTCAGCCACTTCGAGAAAATCATGCACGCCCTTAATGTACTCGGAGGTGTGTTTGTCACCGTACATCCATTGCCGGTTCATCTGCGTGCATTATATATAATTAAGTGTGTCAAAAGCCATTACAGAACATCATGAATAGATAATTAAGTGACCAAATTAATAGAAGTTCATCGTCACATTAAAACCAAAGTACATACATAGTTCTCATCTAACAACATATAGCTCTCCAGAGCATCTAATTAATTAAACCATACATTGAAACTATGTAAAACATTTCAATGCGAAAACAAATGCGATCAAAATCGCAACCAAGGTAACAATTGATCCAACGGCATAATGATACCAAGCCTCGGTATGAATGGCATATTTTCTAATCGTTCTAATCTTCAAGCGCATTGCATCCATCTTGATCTTGTGATCCGACGACATCCGCAACATGCAACTCCAATATCATCTTCTCCTCCTCAATTGTTTTTATTTTTTCCTTCAAGAAATTATTTTCTTCTTCAACTAAATTTAACCTCTCGACAATAGGGTCGGTTGGAATTTCCGGTTCACATACCTCCTAGATAAATAAAATCTATGTCACGTTGGTCGGCACAATTTTGATAAACAATAAATGAACCAATAGTTATAAAGATAATATATACCACATCCGAATTATAGACAGGACGAGGGCCGACGGGGGCGGATACCAAAACCATCGCACTATATAATAAGAAGCAATAAAATAGTAAGAAAATTAGACAAGTATCTATCTAAAGTAAGAATTTTTTTCTTTCAGAAGGAAGATAAGAACAAGAGGCTCACCACGGTGGTGCCGGCGACGAGATCGGCGCGGGCGATCGACGGTGGTGAAGACGGGAATGGGACGTGACGGGCCGCTAAACCTAGACAAATCTCGAGGAAAATGGAGCTTTGAGGTCGAGCTTCGAGACGAGAAAGCTTAACTAGTGTGGCTCGGGCATTTCATCGAACACCTCATGTGCATAGGAGGTGAGGTAGAGCACCACAAAGCCCTCCCCTCGTCGGCCAGAGAAAAATAGAGCACTGGAGTGCTATGCTCGCGGGCGAGGGGTATATAGGCACCTCATTGGTCCCGGTTCGTGGTATGAACCGGGACTAAAGGGCAGCCTGTGGTCCCGGTTCAAGCCACCAACCGGGACCAATGGTGGTGGGCCAGGAGCGAGGCCCATTGGTCCCGGTTCGTCCCACTAACCGGGACCAAAGTGGCCAGACGAACCAGGACCAATGCCCCCACGAGGCCCGGCAGGCCCCTGGCCTCACGAACCGGGACCAGTGCCCCCATGGGTCCCGGTTCTGGACTGAACCGGGACTAATAGGCCGACCCGGCCTGAACCAAAGCCGTCTTTTCTACTAGTGACTGATCTAGTTTTAAATATTATAGGATGAACGGAAGTGTTCTTACCTGGAGTGGGTTGATCAAGAGTGCCACAGTCTTTGAAGCTGTGCCTAGCGATGCTCTGGAGCATGTATGAGGAAGAGAACAGACGTAGGCTTAGAGAAACTATTGTCAACGCTGAAGAATATATGAAGATGCGGGATAAAAAGTTGAAGGTGGAGAATGAGCTCAGATTTTTTTAATCTGACTTTGCTAAGATGGTGTTGGCGAAGGAGGAGGCACTTTCCCAGTTGGCCCATGCAAAACAGGTTCTTACTGAACTGAAAGCAGAGGTGGATAAGACGAGACTGGATGATCTCGATTAGGGAAATGAATATATTGTTCTTATGAAGTTGAACTAGCTATATGTTGTACTGTGCTGTTTTCATGTAGCTATCGTACTGTGATGTTATAATATATTTATGTGCCTGATATGAAATTGGCAAACAGTTGTTCAATATGAAATGTGAATTTGCGTCATACTGGAATTATTAATTGTAAACTAATAAACCTGCTAAATGTGTCATGGACCTTTGCAAACGGTTCTAGCAGTAAAAGCGCTTGTGATGGATAGCCCAATGCCACACAGTTTTCTTCATCAAAACATGTGTGATGTACCTAATAAAAGCAAATAGTTAACCAAGGCAGGCCGTGTGTGATAGTTACACCTTTCACACATGAGCCTACACATAAAACTGTGTGAGATGTACATACGAACGAAATTGTTTTCCCTGGATTGACTCTGTGGGATTTACATAAGAACGGAAACATATTCCTTCGATTGACTATGTGTGATATAGATACCAACGGAAATGTTTTTCTGGGATTCACCGTGTGGGATGTACATACCTACGGAAATGTTTTTCTAGGATTCACCGTGTGGGATGTACATACCTACAGAAATGTTTTTCTGGGATTCACTGTGTGGGATGTACATACCTACAGAAATGTTTTTCTGGGATTCACCATGTGGGATGTACATACCTACGGAAATGTTTTTCTGGGATTCACCGTGTGGGATGTAAATACCTACGGAAATGATTGGGTTTTGATGCCTCGCCCGATCGCACATGGCCCCAGCCTGTCACTACTAGGAAAAGGACTACTAGTAGCGCACCAGTTTTGCCTACTAATGGCGCACTACTGGTGCGCCACTAGTACCACGCCACTAGTATTAAATACTAATGGCGCACCACTGGTGCGCCATTAGTATCTGGTATACTAATGGCGCATCACGCCGTGCGCCATTAGTATAGACCAACATGCGCCATTAGTGTGCCACCCAGGGGGCGATATTTACACATGTGCTTTGCCATACTAATGGCGCACTATGGGGTGATACGCCATTAGTATCCTTTGGCATACTAATGGCGCACGTTGGGGTGATGCGCCATTAGTATGAATATTAGGGATTTTTTTCTTTTCTGATATTTGCACAGGTTACAAAATATATTATTGGACAGAATATAAACAACACCACACAGCAACAGCAGATTCATCGAATACAATAGAAGATTAGTCTTCGAATACAATTCATCATATTAGTCTCCAAATTCAAAAGACCGAACAAAGATAGAACATTACAAGTCTCGAGACCGTGAGTAGCGAGTTTGTCTTCACATTACAAGTCGATATCGATCATCTAAACTACCATCACATAGAAGAGAGCTGCGGTCATCACGATGAGCATCATCGCGATGAAACTGCTATATGGTACATGGTGCGCCGCTGCTATATAGTAGTGGCGCACCACATGTCTGGTGCGCCATTAGTGGCCATTTCATCTATAACCCTTTTCCTAGTAGTGTGTGTCCCAGGAGGGCCTATCCCCGACGATTTCTGGGTCGTGTGGGAAGGACCCCCCTATCGCCCACACTCACTTGGCTATGGTTCCAAATGCCGTCGCGGAAAGGGGTTAAAACCGTTTGTATAGCACCGACACGTACCAGTGATAGTAGATAAGATCAACATAGAGATGTTCACCATTGAAAACTAATCCATCTCATGTGATGATCGAACATGGTTTAGTTGATATGGATCACGTGATTATTTAGATGACTAGAGGGATGTCTATCTAAGTGGGAGTTCTTAAGTAGTATGATTAATTGAACTTAATTTATCATGAACTTAGTCTTGATAGTATTTGCATATCTATGTTGTAGATCAATAGCTCGCGTATAGCTCCCCAGTTTTATTTTTTATATGTTCCTAGAGAAAACTAAGTTGAAACATGATAGTAGCAATGATACGGACTGGGTCCGTGATCTCAGGATTATCCTCATTGCTGCACAGAAGAATTATGTCCTTGATGCACCGCTAGGTGACAGACCTATTGCAGGAGCAGATGTAGAAGTTATGAATGTTTGACAAGCTCGGTATGATGACTACTTGATAGTTTAGTGCACCATGCTTTACGGCTTAGAACCGGGATTTCAAAAACGTTTTGAACGCCATGGAGCATATGAGATGTTCCAAGAGCTGAAAATGATATTTCAGACTCATGCCCCTGTTAAGAGGTATGGGACCTCTGACAAGTACTTTGCCTACAAGATGGAGGAGAATAGCTCAGCTGGTGAGCATGTGATCAGAATGTCTGGGTACAACAATCACTTGAATCAAGTGGGAGTTAATCTTCCAGATAAGATAGTGATTGACAGAGTTCCCTAGTCACTATCACCAAGTTACTAGAACTTCGTGATGAACTATAATATGCAAGGGATGATGAAAACGATTCCCAAGCTCTTCGCAATGCTGAACTCAGCGAATGTAGAAATCAATAATTAGCATCAAGTGTTGATGGTTAACAAGACCACTAGTTTCAAGAAAAAGGGCAAGGGAAAGAAAGGTAACTTCAAGAATGACAAGCGAGTTGTCACTCCCGTGAAGAAGCCCAAAGCTAGACCCAAGTGTCGGGGAAAACATACAGGGGCATACGTTTTCCCCTGACTCGTGCACGGACAAGCCAAGGCCAAGCCAGAGTACTTGAAGAATCAAGAGATTTGAGGAGCCAACGTGCAGATCAGAAGGACCAAGATCGAACCTAAGGAGCGAAACATCGGCAAGAAAAGGGCCTCCCTTGCTGGGCAGGCGAGCCCGGCAAGGGGCGAGGTCACCACCAGAAGCAAGCGACCAAGGCTCCCCGGCAGCGCCTACCGGGGCTCGCGGGGTAGAACCACCCCGCCAACCACTCAAGCACAACCCACGTCGTCAATCAGTGCGGTGTCAAGCCGCAAGGTGGGTAAGTGGCAGCCATGCACCACATGGCAGACATTCCCTACAGAAGAGGCCTGCACGTGACACCCGTCCTTCCACGTGTCAAGAGGACAGAAGCGGAGCTGGCAAGATAGCCCAGCAGGCCTTGCCGTGCGACCAGTGATGTGACACTAAGCGGTGCATTTAATGCAACCTGTCCGCCCACAGAGTTAGGTATGATAGCATTGTGCGCTATCATATCAGTGGATAATGACTACTTTGCCACTGTGGTAACCCTTAATCTATAAAAGGAGGCCCATGGCACTCGTAGGAGAGGTTAGAAGCTTGGAGATTTGAGGAACCTAAGCCACCATACGCGCATAGTCGCTGTGGCCCTGAGGCAAGCCTTGTCGGGCAAGTGTACTATGCACCACCACTCTCATTCCACCATCAATCCACCAAAGCAGGAGTAGGGTTTTACGCCTCGCGGCGGCCCAAACCTGGGTAAACCGATTGTGTGATCTCTGCCGCGCTGCCGCGCGCTGGTTTGCTCTTTGCGCAACGCGACCACCACCTGCCGAACCAGCAAGGGTCCGCCCGGTCCCATAGGTGGCCGCGGACACTCCCGTGACACCAAGCATGAAACTGAGTGCTTCTACTGCAAAGGAAATGGTGACTGGAAGCGGGACCGCCACAAAATACTTGGCGGATAAGAAGGATGGCAAAGTGAACAAAGGTATATTTGATATACATGTTATTGATGTGTACTTTACTAGTGTTCATAGTAGCCCCTGGGTATTTGATACCGGTTCAGTTGCAAAGATTTGTAACTCGAAAGAGGAGTTGCAAAATGAACAGATACTAGTTGAGGGCGAGGTGACGATGTGTGTTGGACGTGATTCCAAGGTTGATAAGATCACTATCGCACACTCCCTTTACCTTCGAGATTAGTGTTGAACCTAAAATAAATGTTATTTGGTGTTTGCATTGAGCATGAATATGATTGGATCATGTTTATTGCAATACGGTTATTCATTTAAGTCAAAGAATAATTGTTATTCTGTTTACATGAATAAAACCTTCTGGGGTCATACACCCAAGGTGAATGGTTTATTGAATCTCGATCGTAGCGATACACATATTCATAATATGGAAGCCAAAAGATACAAAGTTAATAATTATAGTGCAACTTATTTGTGGCACTGCCGTTTAGGTCATATTGGTGTAAAGCGCATGAAGAAACTCCATGCAGATGGACTTTTGGAATCACTTGATTATGAATCATTTGATGCTTGCGAACCATCCCTCATGGGCAAGATGACT
>NC_057805.1:454000493-454011073 GCF_018294505.1 Triticum aestivum | reverse complement strand
GTGCCAAACGAGTGTCTGAAAGACTCCTCGAGAGGAAAAATGCGGAATAAAAATACAGGTGCCAAACGAGTGTCTGAAAGACTCCTCGAGAGGAAAATGCGGAATAAAAATACAGGTACCAAACGAGTGTCTGAAAGACTCCTCGAGAGGAAAATGCGGAATAAAAATACAGGTGCCAAACGAGTGTCTGAAAGACTCCTCGAGAGGAAAAATGCGGAATAAAAATACAGGTGCCAAACGAGTGTTTGAAAGACTCCTCGAGAGGAAAATGCAGAATAATAATGCCACAGTCGGGCGTCGGGGCGACACCACATAAAGGGCTTATATTTAAAGTGAGAAACGAGTACACGCCACAGTCGGACGTCTGCGTGACGTCACATAAAGGGCTTATATTGTAACACAACAATACAATAGTTCGGGAATATAACTTATCACAAGCACGAGACAAAAAATAAAGTTAGTCCATCAACTGGAATAACAATAAATCTGAGATTTTACCGCTTGAGCTTGTTCACCGGGGGCAAGTTTTTCACACGGATAGATTTGGACATAAAGTCTACATTACTGATCATGGATACGATGATTTGGAAAGAATTGACTCTGCAGAGTTTGTACTTAACCACAGCCAACGGATTTCGGTAGTCACGGGGACTAGTTCCGTCTACGGTGTTCTGGAAGGAACACGTCTAACCAGTACACCCCCAATTTAACCATCTGAAGCCAGGGATCACCCTCGGCAACATTCAGGAAAAACCCTGAGTCGGGGAGGCT
Source organism: Triticum aestivum (assembly GCF_018294505.1). Lineage (NCBI taxonomy): Eukaryota > Viridiplantae > Streptophyta > Magnoliopsida > Poales > Poaceae > Triticum > Triticum aestivum. The sequence goes on along the minus strand of NC_057805.1, from coordinate 454,010,302 downwards.
ACAACCTCGCGTAGCATGGGATCAAATTTCTATACGCGCGCTATAAGGGGGTGCCCCCCCTCTCGGTCCCAACCGGAAACACCCATGCCCCCTGACCGAATGACTGGCTTTAATCCTGGGCCAAGGTACCATCATCCCGGCCTCTCTGTTTGGTGTGTACACGGAAAGAGGTTACCAACTTACTAAACCGTATCCTGGCAATGAGACATGTGGTAGCACGGAAAGGGGAAGGGACGATAACACGGCTCCAACCATGTTAACGTCGGAAAAGTCGGATGACACAAGGCTGGCATGCTACAACAATACCACCTTGCTGCCCTTCATGTCACCACATGATTAGGCCACCTCTCATCAGAGGTCATCGCAACTTTGGAACATGCGGGAAAAGATCGATAACGTGGCTCCAACCACGTTAACGTCGAAGAGAGTCGGATGACGCAAGGCTGGCATGCTACAACAGTACCACCTTGCTGCCCTTCATGTCACTACATGATTAGGCCACCTCTCATCAGAGGTCATCGCAACTTCGGAACAACCGGGTCGTTGCCTTACAAGCAACGAGGTACTTATCGACACTCACATGCCACGCACAAACTTTCACATGAACATGCAAAACATCTGCCATATCAAATGTTCAAACATGCTTGCCTGGTTCGGAGAAGTCGGAGTCTAGCTCGGCGAAGTTCGTGGCTCCGTCCCCTCTCCCGGAACCTACGGCAATCACGAAACGGGGTACTAACGTGAAAACCAACACATGCACAGAAACTTTGCCAAATATTTTTCAAATAAATCCCATAAAAAAACTAGACAAAATTTGGAGATTGACAGAAAAAGAATCACTCAAAAATACCTTTTCATTAAAAAGTTACAAAGGTTTCTGTCCAGGGACCTTTCTATAATGAAACAGAAAAGTTCCAGGGTTTTAATTGAGAAAACAGAAAACGCTTCGGCTGGGAATGCGCAAGCGCAAAGGGGAAAACGTATTTTGCCCGAAGGCGCCAACATAAAACGGTTCGGGGAAATAAAACAGAGGCTGACACGCGGGGCCCGCATGTCAGGTTTGAAAGCTCGCCGGCGCCCGAAGACGGCGGTGGACGCCGGCGTCGAACCACGGCGAGTTAGGAGAAACGGAGGGTACCAAGAGCTTCAGTGTCTTCTTCCGTGTCGGTGGGTGGTGGACTCGTCCAACGGGGAGCACCACGTCGACGGCGACACTATCTCCGGCGGACGGCGGTTCGGGTGAGGTTGGGGAACTCCGGTGGAGGGCTGCAAAGTACGAATTGAGGCGCGGGTCAGAATGGGTGATGCAAGGAGGAGCTACTGGCAAGAGAATGGGGGCTGCGGAGCACACACGGGGGCGAATCGGGCTGGATCCCGTGGCGGGTCGCGGCGGCCGGAGTCGAGGAAGGAGACCCCCTCGCGGCTCTTCCAGTGGTTGGGCGTGCTCTAGGTGAAGTGTAGGGCTGGTGGGTGCTCGAGTTGAAGCTCGGGACCTCTATTTATAGGCAGATCGACGGGGTGGCCGTGAACGGAGAATCTTCGGCGAGCGATTACGGCGGAGCAGTGGGTTGGCAGAGGGTTTGAGCGGTCGGGCAGCATCAGTGGATGTTACGGGACTCGTTTTGCAGCTAAACGGAGCTGGCCCTGGCGTAATGGCGTCTGCCCACGGTGAGGTGACCGCACGGGCTCAACGGCGGCAGAGAGCGCGCTCCGCGCCCTGGGGTTCACGACGAGAGCGGCAGCGCATTCGGGGGAGTGGACGGCCACGCGGCGGGCTCCGGTGGTTTGGGCGGCGCTGGGTGGAGTCGGCGGCGCCGTGTCTCGCGCTGGCGTCCGCAAAGCCGCCGCCGGCGTCGGTCACGGGGCGGCGCACCTTCTGCTGCTCGTCGCCGACGCCCGCAAGATGCCAGGCACTCGTGCGGTGCAGGAACGAGAGGGCGAGGACGAGGAGCAAGGCGACGCGAGGGTACTGGCGAGATCGACGCCCGTTTCTGAAGAAAACGACAGTGAGCACTGCAGTGTTCTCTGAATTTACTGAAACTTGACAGTGACCAAGCATTGCAGGTGTTCGACAGTAGGTTTTGGTAAAGAGATAAATTTTTCTGGGGCTGTAACTTGGTGAGATGATCACTCAAAGCACCCAGGGGCTGCATGAATTTACTTGGAATTTTTGGAGAAAGTTTTGAATGGATTTCACCAAATTTCGCAAATCTGGTCCAAACTTGCAGCTGATGTAGTTTGAAAATTTTGAACTGGAGACCAGTGGATCTTCATGGTTCTAGGTTGAGGGTTCAAAGGACTAGGAGGGGAAAAAGGTTTGGTGGAAAAAATCAGAACAGAAGAAGGAGTTCCTTTGTAAATCTCCAAGTGCTATAAGAGAGGACAGAAATTTATTTGAATAGAATTTGAATGGAAATGATCACATGAGGAGGTTCAACTTGCTGGATTTGATGCAAATCATGATCCAAAGGTGAGGGAAGGGTTAGGAGAGAGGATTTGCACTAATGCCATGGCAAGAAGGAATAGTTGAAAGTGGCAAAGGACTTCCCAAAAGCCATAGTGCATTCTCAAAAATATTTCAAAGGTTATTTTCTCAAATGAAAAACATTTTGTCTTGAGCCCAAATGAAAAGCAAGGACCTCCAAGACCAAAGGAAGATCTTGGGTGGATCCAAACAAAACTTTTGCCATAAAGAAAAAATATTTGAGAGTGAGAGTTCTCTTGAAGAAAAAATTTTAAATCACTCCCCTCAAGTCAAATAAAAATCTTTTTGAAAAATCCAAATAAAAACATGGGTGTCACAACACCTACCCCCTTAGGAAAAATCTCATCCTCGAGATTTCTGCTGATCCTCAAATAGATATGGATACTCTGCTTGGAGGAAATCTTCCCTTTCCCATGTGGCTTCATCCTCAGTGTGGTTGCTCCACTGGACCCTGAAAAACTTTGTCGTTTTCTGACGGGTCCTCCGTTCAGACTCTTCTAAAATCTTTACTGGCCTTTCTCTGTAGGTGAGATCTGGTTGCATATCAATGTCCTCATGAGGTACATGTTTCTCCGGGTTACTCACACATTTCCTCAACTGCGAGACGTGGAATCCGTCATGGATGTCTGACAGCTCCTTGGGGAGGTCTAGTTGGTAGGCTACTGTGCCTCTTCGTGCCTTTACACAAAATGGTCCAATAAACCTTGGGGCTAGCTTCCCCTTTATTTTGAACCATTGCAGACCCCTCATAGGAGATACTCGGAGGTATACGGAATCACCAGGTTCAAAGCTGACCTCACGATGCTTCTGATCATAGTAGCTCTTTTGTCGGCTCTGTGCTGTCTTGAGTCTGTCCCTGATTTGTTTAACTTTTTCCTCGGCCTCCTTAAGCATATCTGGGCCGAAGATACGGCTGTCACCTGTTTCTGACCAATTCAATGGGGTACGACACCTCCGTCCGTACAATGCTTCAAATGGGCCATTTGCAAGCTGGCTTGGTAACTGTTGTTGTACGCAAATTCGGCATACGGCAAACTCTCTTCCCAACTGGTTCCATAGGTGAGCACACAGGCTCTTAGCATATCCTCCAGGATTTGGTTTACACGCTCTGTTTGTCCATCTGTCCGAGGGTGGTATGCTGTACTGAAAGCCAGTTGTGTGCCCAGAGCTTGTTGTAGGTGTTCCCAAAATTTGGAGACGAATTGGGTGCCTCGGTCTGATATTATAGTCTTCGGGACTCCATGCAAGCAAACTATACGAGATGGATAGAGCTTTGCCAGTCTTTGAGTGGAGTAGGTAGTCTTCACGGGAATGAAATGAGCAACCTTGGTTAGTCGGTCTGTGATGACCCATATGGCATCATTTCCGCGTTGTGATCGGGGTAATCCGACAATGAAGTCCATTCCTATTTCATCCCATTTCCACTCCGGTATTTGGTTTGGCTGGAGTAGCCCTGCTGGCTTTTGATGCTCGGCCTTGATGCGCTGACATGAATCGCAACAAGCAACGAATGTGGCTATATCTCTTTTCATACCGTGCCACCAAAATCTTTCCTGGATGTCCTTGTACATTTTGGTTCCTCCAGGATGGATAGAATATGGAGCGGTGTGGCTTTCCGTCAAGATCTGTTGCTTGAGTTCCTCAATGTTAGGTACGCAAATCTGTTTCGGTACCACAATGTTCCTTCACTGTCCGTGAAGAATTCTGAAGTCTTACTACGGTTCATTTTCTTCTTTATGCCTTCGATACTGGGATGTCCCTGTTGAGCCTTCTTAATCTGTTCCATCAAGGTGGGTTGTATCTCCAGGTTTGATACGGTGCCCTCAGAGACTAACATCATGTTGAGCCGAGTGAACTCTCGCTGAAACTCAGGCCTCAAACTTTGCTGACCGTCACTGTCCGGGCTGGGGTTTCGACTAAGGGCATCGGCCACTACATTTGCTTTTCCTGGGTGGTAGTGAATACCGACGTCATAGTCCTTGACCAGTTCCAACCAGCGTCGTTGGCGTAAATTCAGCTCTGGCTGTGTGAAAATATATTTGAGGCTCTTATGGTCCGTATATATTTCACAGCGATTTCCCAACAGAAAGTGCCTCCACTCCTTGAGTGCATGTATAACTGCTGCTAGTTCCAAGTCATGTGTTGGGTAATTTTCCTCATGTTTTCGCTGTTGCCTGGAGGCATATGCGACAACTTTGCCGTCTTGCATTAGCACACATCCGAGACCTTTTCGGGACGCGTCACAATATACTTCAAAACTCTTGTGTATGTCTGGCACAGTTAAGACTGGTGCGGTTGTCAGCTTTTTGTTGAGTTCTTGGAAGCTCTGCTCACATGCTTCCGTCCATACGAATTTCTTGTCTTTCTTGAGTAGTTGGGTCATAGGCTTTGCCACAGTGGAGAATCCTTCGATAAATCTCCTGTAATATCCGGACATTCCTAGGAAACTCCGCACATCTGTGACGTTCGCGGGTGGCTTCCAGTCCAGTATGGCCTTGACCTTTTCTGGGTCTACGGCTACGCCTTCTTGGTTCACTATATGGCCTAAGAAACCAACTTGTCTTAGCCAAAATTCGCATTTGCTAAACTTGGCGTACAACTAATGCTTCCTCAATTCTCCCAAAACCATTCTGAGGTGCTCAGCATGCTCTTCGGGTATCCTCGAGTAAACCAAAATATCGTCAATGAATACCACCACAAATTTGTCCATGAATTTCATGAACACTTTGTACATGAGGTGGACGAAAAATGCGGGGGCGTTTGTTAGACCAAAAGGCATCACTGTGAACTCGTATAACCCATATCTGGAAGTGAATGCTGTCTTGGGGATATCCTCTGTTCGTACCTTCAGTTGATGGTATCCTGATCTCAAATCAATCTTTGAAAATACCTTAGCTTGTGCGAGCTGGTCAAACAAATCATTTATCCGTGGCATCGGGTATTTGTTTTTGATGGTGACCATATTGAGGGCTCGATAGTCTATGCATAGTCTCAGTGTCCCATCCTTCTTCTTGGCGAACAATACGGGCGAACCCCATGGTGAGGAGCTGGCTCGTATAAACCCCTTGTCCAGTAATTCCTTTATCTGCTTCTTCAACTCCACCAATTCTGAGGGTGCCATTCTATATGGCTTCTTATAAATGGGAGCGGTGCCAGGTGCTAATTCAATGCTGAATTCGATCTCTTAGTCTGGTGGCATGCCTGGTAGTTCTTCCGGGAATACATCAGGGAACTCGCATACCACTGGAACTTTTCTCAGTTCCGCAATGTCCATTTTGTTCAGTTTTGGTTTCTGTGATCGTGGCCTTTTTTGAGCGGAAACTCTTATAGTCTTGCCGGGATGGTGAGTGAGAATCACTGTCCGATTGAAACAGTCGATGAATCCTTTGTTGGTGGTCAACCAGTCCATTCCTAAAATGACATCCAGTCCTTTACTTTCCAACACGATGAGATTCGCGTGGAATGGTAGTCCTTCGAACTCAATGACCACTCCTTGGCAGTAACCCTGAGCAATTTGCTTATTTCCGGGGGACTTGATGATCATAGATTTTTCCAAGGGGAGTATCGGAAAACCGTGTTGCGAAACAAAACTCTTCGAAACGAACGAATGGGAAGCTCCAGAATCAAACAAAACCGTGGCAGGTACTGTGTTGACAGGGAACGTACCGAGCACGATGTCTGGGGCATTCTGCGCTTCTTCCCTGGTCACATGGTTCAAGTGACCCTTCCTGTGGTTGTTGCTGGGATTGAAGTTGTTGCGCTTGGGGGCTGGATTGTTCCCACCATTGTTCGGCTTGGGTGCCGAGTCTCTTGGCTTCGGGCACTGTTTAGCATAATGCCCTTGTTGACCACAAGCATAGCAGGTGACCCCCGGACGGTATGTGAACTCCTTGTCTCTGGCATGAAATTGTCCGACGGGTCTTGGCTCAGTAGTCGTGGATCTCCTCGTGTCTGTCCTTGGGATCTCAGTCTTGCCTCGGTTGCTACGGGCAAGAGTCGTCTTGTCCCTCTTCCGCTTGCGGATATCTTCCAGACTACGGCGCTCATTCTCCAGGGTGATGGCCTTGTCCACCAGCGTCTTAAAATCCGGAAAGGTGTGTACAATCAGTTGGCATCTTAATGCTGGTGCCAGGCCGTCCAGGAATTTTTCCATCTTCTTGTTCTCTGTCATGTGCTCGTCGTAGGCATAACGAGACAGTTGGGTAAACTGGCCGTTGTATTCTGTGACGGTCATGCCTCTTTGCTTCAGGTCATCAAACTCTCTTTTCTTGATCTTTAGGATGCTCCTGGGAATGTGTGCCCCACGGAAGCCTTCCTTGAATTCTTCCCAGGGGATGTTGTGTTCCCTGGGGTGCATGTGTAGGAAGTTTTCCCACCATGTTGCGGCTGATCCAGTAAGGTAGTGTGGTGCATAAAGCACCTTCTCATGATCTGAGCATTGAGCGATAATCAGTTTCCCTTCAATCTCGCGAAGCCAATCATCGGCCTCCAGTGGCCTATCGGTGTGAGCAAAAGTTGAGGGGCGAGTCTTCTGCAACTCAGATAACTTGGAATGTGGCTGATAGGGTTCACGGTGATTTCCCATATTGATGACATGGTTCATCATCTCCTGGTGCTGTTGCTGGTTTTGCTTGAAGAGACGACATACTTGAGATAGTGCCGCTTCGCTGTCCTGTTGGCTGGACAGACCCTGAGTGAAATTGTTGCTGGTCTGTGTTCCGTAAACCTCTTTTGGCTGATTGGGCATAGAGCGAGTCCAAGGGCGAGACATTTTTCCAGTCTGGGGTATCATTTGCAAAACCCATGAGAAAAGCTGTGTAGCGCAGGAAAACCCTTGCAAAGGCAATAATCCAAAAAGGCTTCAAGGTTTTCAAGAAACACAAATGATTTTTCACGGAGAAGAAGTGCTTAACACAAATCTTACATGCGAAAGAAAATACAAGATACAGCACTCAGGTTGTGCGTACACAATCCTGACATGTTATTAAAAACTAGCGTACTACTCCGGAAGGCAGCAAACACACCAACACAAACTAACGTACAGATAAAAACAACACATCATACAAGCAGGCATAACACGCGGCTACTCGGTGCTCTCAGTCGGAGATGGTGAAGATCTCCTTCCCCTTGCCGATGGCAAGGCTCAGCGGTCCAGGAGAATCAACCTCCTCCTCTCGAGCTGGCTCCTGGCGTGCGACGCTGCGCTGCGGTGATGGTGCGGGGGCGACTGGTGGTAGAGCGCGTGCGGCAGGCGGTGCGGCTCTGACTGGAGTAGGAGCGATGACTCGGTCGAACTCCTCAGTGGTACGCAGACGGCGAGCAGTGGCCAAAACGGCCGGTGCATACGAGGCTGAAGACGAGACGAATGTCAGAGGCGGCGCCCTGTGGAGAAGCTCCTTCCTGCTGGCAGGACCGCCCCGGACTAAGTCCATGCGGGCAGCCACAAGATCATCTACGAGGTTGTCGAAAGACTCCTCCAGAGCCTTGAGATACTCTACAACCATCTCGATGGCTTCATCTCGCTCTCCCCGATGGCAGGCGAACGCATAGTGGCTGGTGTATGGCACATGGCATGGGAGGTAGCGGTAGCGACGAGTCTTCATCGTAGGAAGGATGTCCCGAAGGCGAGCTATCGCCTCACGGGCAGCCATCTGCATGGCATGCCTCTCCGTAGGCATGGCCCTTCCCGTAAAAGGGAAATGGCGAGCAGCAGATCGTCCCCCCCTGAATTGCACCACAGCCTGGTGCATAGACACGTCGTCACTGAGCTTGTGCTGATAGAGGGTGAACTCTGGGCGAGCTGCTGGCCCGATCGCGAGCTTGGTGATGGAGACGAGGAGCTTGACAAACCCCTCGGGCACGTTGGTGAACACTCGATTCTCACAGCCGCTGCCAGCCATCTACAAAAGTAGGCAAAAATTCTGAGTAGTCATGTCATAAATTTTATGATGACCAACAGAAAATAGCTACAATTGCAAAATGCTGAAGAAGCACTAAAGACGCTAATAACCGATTAGCGATCGCACCTAGTGGCTTCCTACAGTCAGCCTGGCTCTGATACCAAGCTTGTCACGACCGGTTTTTCAATAAAATAATTATTGAGAAACCAATCCCTGCTACGGACCATCTGACAGATCAGATGAGGGCGGCTCTGGAGCGGGAGCACCCGGCGCGTGACGAAGGCGGCCAGCAGGTCGGGCCCCGACAAGCCCTCCGACTGGATCATTGCCCGCACTCGGGCGACAGCTGCGGTTCCAGCCGGCGTCAGCGTCACGGCCCGATAGGACAACTGGGGCCGCCTGCCTACCGGTGGGCCGGCTACGTAAGCCGGCAGATTGACGTAGTCGCCCTGCGGGGCGACGTTCTTCACGTAGAAGTATGACTTCTCCCATAGCTTCACCAACTGGATCAGCGTGATGACGGGGAAGTGTCACGACCGGTTTTTCAATAAAATAATTATTGAGAAACCAATCCCTGCTACGGACCAGCGAGGAAGTACTCCTTCTCACTGATAGACAATACATTGGTCACAGAAGAAAAATACCAGGAGTACTAAATATAATACAAAGTTGAGCAGAGACTGCCCAACAATTTATTACATGCACGCCGATAAAACAATACGGCGGATAGGGTGGCAAACTTCTAACTCACGATAATATCGGTGGTGGAAATATCATCGCGAAGCGAGTGACATGATTCCAGAAAACTACACCTCATCGAGCGTCGGAGTGAGGCTCGAGAATACTTATTGCGGGTGGCGGAAGCGTAAAGGATACAAGTGACCAATATCCGGGATCGCGCAGGACTGACTGGGACTCCTCTAGGCGTCGGACGCGCTATCAAACTCTTCATCCAAGAGATCGCCTTCGTCAACATCTGGCCAAATCAACAAGCCAGGTGAGTACTATGAAAGTACTCACAAGACAGTTCGGACATAAGGTATAACAAGTGCAAACATGGAGCACATGAATAAGTTAACCAGTGCGATCAGACACAGAGATAATAAATACTGGGTGCCAAGCGAGGGTCTGAATGACGCCTCGAGCGGAAACTGCAGAATAGTAATACTGGTACCAAGCGAGTGTCTGAAAGACTCCTCGAGAGGAAAATGCGGAATAATAATACAGGTGCCAAACGAGTGTCTGAAAGACTCCTCGAGAGGAAAATGCGGAATAAAAAATACAGGTACCAAACGAGTGTCTGAAAGACTCCTCGAGAGGAAAATGCGGAATAAAAATACAGGTGCCAAACGAGTGTCTGAAAGACTCCTCAAGAGGAAAATGCGGAATAAAAATACAGGTGCCAAACGAGTGTCTGAAAGACT